>NC_133618.1:355878146-356148146 GCF_048593235.1 Sminthopsis crassicaudata | reverse complement strand
TGAAAAGTCAGGGAGAGTGTGACCACCCCTTTTTATGACGTTTTCACTTCTTTTTTGAGAAATCAAGGAGGTCATAACCACCCTATGTTCTAAAGCAAAAGAAAGGAGAAGATGTTAGGATTCTTACAAGGTAATGTACTTGGTTCACACCTTTAAATGAGTTTATATCTTTAAAGGAGATTACACCTTTAAAGGAGTTCACTCATTGGTCCACACATTAGTCTTCACACCTTTAAGAAAGCATACTTTTAAGGAGCTCTCAGAAGCCCAGGGAGTACCCACAAGCCCACTCTCAGAGGCAGAGTCTGATTCCCACACTGTAGGAGATTGAGTCAAGAGTTCATTCGAGATTTCACCATGGTGCTGGCTGGAGACATCGAGAGGCTGGAGGCTGAAGGACAAACCTCTGGATTTGGAGACATTCTGACAAGAGCTCATTGAGGAGTCAAGAAGAGAGATAGGACTCTACTAAAGCTAACTGGGCCCCAGAAAAAGATTCAGGATTTTGAAGGACACAATATAGGATCTGGACATTAACTCCTGGTTGCATTTTGGGATTATTGAACTGAAACTAAAGCCAAGGCTGCTTCCAGAAGCTACCCAAGAAACCTGCCCCGAAGAGAACAATTATATTCTAGAGAAACAAAACATCACAGGTATGTATCCAGTGATTCAACAGTTTAACACTTCAGATCAAGAAAGTAGAAGATACACTCCTTTTGATATAGAAATCCGCAAAGATCTGAAAAAGGCTTGTACTCTTTATGGGGCTACATCAGCTTATGATTTTTTTTCTTTTCTTTTTTTTTTATTATATATATATATATATATATATATATATATATATATATATATATTTTATAATATTATCCCTTGTATTCATTTTTCCAAATTACCCCCCCTCCCTCTATTCCCTCCCCCCGACAACAGGCAATCCCACACATTTTACATGTGTTACAATATAGTCTAGGTACAATACATGTGTGTGAATATCATTTTCTTGTTGCACAATAAACATTAGAATCCGAAGGTACATGCAACCTGGGCAGACAGATATTAGTGCTAACAATTTACATTCCCCTCCCAGTGTTTCTTCTCTGGGTGTAGCTACCTCTGTCCATCATTGATCAACTGGAAGTGAGTTGGATCTTCTTTATGTTGAAGATTTCCACTTCCATCAGAATACATCCTCATACAGTATTGTTGTTGAAGTGTACAGTGATCTTCTGGTTCTGCTCATTTCACTCAGCATCAGTTGATTTAAGTCTCTCCAGGCCTCTCTATATTCCTCCTGCTGGTCATTTCTTATCGAGCAATAATATTCCATAACCTTCATATACCACAATTTACCCAACCATTCTCCAACTGATGGACATCCATTCATCTTCCAGTTTCTAGCTACAACAAAAAGAGCTGCCACAAACATTTTGGCACATATATGTCTCTTTCCGCTCTTTAGTATTTCTTTGGGATATAATCCCAGTAGTAGCGCTGCTGGGTCAAAGGGTATGCACAGTTTGATAACTTTTTGGGCATAATTCCAGATTGCTCTCCAGAATGGCTGGATTCTTTCGCAACTCCACCAGCAATGTATTAGTGTCCCAATTTCCCCACATCCCCTCCAACATTTGTCATTATTTGTTCCTGTCATCTTAGCCAATCTGACAGGTGTGTAGTGGTATCTCAGAGTGGTCTTAATTTGCATTTCTCTGATCAGTAGTGATTTGGAACACTCTTTCATGTGAGTGGATATAGTTTCAATTTCTTCCTCTGAGAATTGTCTGTTCATATCCTTTGACCATTTATCAATTGGAGAATGGTTCGGTTTCTTATAAATTATGTTCAGTTCTCTATATATTTTGGAAATGAGACCTTTGTCAGAACCTTTGTTTTTAAAAATATTTTCCCAATTTGTTACTTCCCTTCTAATCTTGTTTGCATTAGTATTATTTGTACAGAAACTTTTTAGTTTGATGTAATCAAAATCTTCTATTTTGTGATCAATAATGATCTCTAGTTCTCCTCTGGTCATAAATTCCTTCCTCCTCCACAAGTCTGAGAGGTAGATTATCCTCTGTTCCTCTAATCTATTTATTATCTCCCTCTTTATGCCTAAATCATGGACCCATTTTGATCTTATCTTGGTATATGGTGTTAAGTGTGGATCCATATCTAATTTCTGCCATACTAATTTCCAGTTTTCCCAACAGTTTTTTCCGAATAATGAATTTTTATCCCTAATGTTGGAATCTTTGGGTTTGTCAAAGATTAGATTGCTATAGATGTACCCTTTTTTGTCCTTTGTATCTAATCTGTTCCACTGATCTACCGGTCTATTTCTTAGCCAATACCAAATGGTTTTGGTGACTGCTGCTATATAATATAGCTTTAGATCAGGTACACTTAGACCACCTTCCTCTGAGTTTTTTTTCATTAGTTCCCTTGCAATTCTCGACCTTTAATTCTTCCAAATGAATTTTGTTGTTATTTTTTCTAGGTCATTAAAATAGTTTCTTGGGAGTCTGATTGGTATAGCACTAAATAAATAGATTAGTTTGGGGAGTATTGTCATCTTCATTATATTCGCTCGGCCTATCCAAGAGCACTGAATGTCTTTCCAATTATTTAAATCTGATTTTATTTTTGTGGCAAGTGTTTTGTAATTTTTCTCATATAATTCCTGACTTTTCTTTGGTAGATGGATTCCCAAATATTTTATACTCTCAACATTTGTTTGGAATGGAATTTCTCTTTGTATCTCTTGCTGTTGCATTTTGTTAGTGATATATAAAAATGCCGAGGATTTATGTGGATTTATTTTGTATCCTGCCACTTTGCTGAAATTTTGAATTATTTCTAGTAGCTTTTTAGCAGAGTCTTTGGAGTTCTCTAAGTATACCATCATGTCATCTGCAAAAAGTGATAGTTTAATTTCCTCATTTCCTACTCTAATTCCTTGAATCTCTTTCTCGGCTCTTATTGCCGAGGCTAGCGTTTCTAGTACTATATTGAATAGTAATGGTGATAGTGGGCAACCTTGTTTCACTCCTGATCTTACTGGGAAAGGTTGCAGTTTATTTCTATTGCATATTATGCTTACTGAAGGTCTTAAATATATGCTCCTGATTATTCTGAGGAATAGTCCATTTATTCCTATACTCTCAAGAGTTTTTAGTAGGAATGGATGTTGGATTTTGTCAAATGCTTTTTCTGCATCTATTGAGATGATCATATGGTTCTTATTAATTTGATTATTAATATGGTCAATTATATTAATAGTTTTCCTAATATTAAACCAGCCCTGCATTCCTGGAATAAATCCTACTTGATCATAGTGTATTATCTTGGAGATGATTTTCTGAAGTCTTTTTGCTAATATCTTATTTAAGATTTTAGCATCAATATTCATTAAGGAGATTGGTCTATAATTTTCTTTCTCAGTTTTCGATCTACCAGGTTTAGGTATCAGTACCATGTCTGTGTCATAAAAGGAGTTTGTTAGGACTCCTTCATCCCCTATTTTTTCAAATAATTTATATAACATTGGGGCTAATTGTTCTTTAAATGTTTGGTAGAATTCACATGTGAATCCATCTGGCCCTGGGGATTTTTTCCTGGGGAGTTGATTAATAGCTTGTTCTATTTCTTTTTCTGAAATGGGACTATTTAAGCAATTTATCTCCTCCTCTGTTAATCTAGGGAGCCTATATTTTTGGAGGAAGTCATCCATTTCACTTAAGTTATCAAATTTATTGGCATAAAGTTGGGCAAAGTAACTCCTTATTATATCTCTAATTTCCTCTTCATTGGTGGAAAGATCCCCCTTTTCATTTGTAAGACTATCAATTTGATTTTCCTCTTTCTGTTTTTTTTGATCAAATTTACCAAAGGTTTATCTATTTTATTGGCTTTTTCATAAAACCAACTCTTGGTTTTATTTATTAATTCAATAGTTTTTTTACTTTCAATATTATTGATTTCTCCTTTTAATTTTTGTATTTCAAGTTTAATTTTTGGTTGGGGGTTTATAATTTGGTCTTTTTCTAGCCTTTTAAGTTGTAAGCCTAATTCGTTAATCTTCTCTTTCTCTATTTTCTTTAGATAAGCCTCTAAAGATATGAAATTTCTCCTTATTACTGCTTTAGCTGCATCCCAAAGATTTTGATATGATGTCTCATCATTGTCATTATCTTGGGTGAAATTGTTAATTGTTTCTATAATTTGCTCTTTCACCCAGTCATTCTTTAAGATGAGATTATTCAGTTTCCAATTACTTTTTGGTCTATTTACCCCTAACTTCTTACTGAATGTAGCTTTTATTGCATTGTGATCTGAGAAGAAGACATTTATTATTTCTGCCTTCCTACATTTAATTTTGAGATCTTTATGTCCTAATATATGGTCAATTTTTGTATAGGATCCATGAACTGCTGAGAAGAAAGTATATTCCTTTCTATTGCCATTCAGTTTTCTCCAAAGGTCTATCATACCTAGTTTTTCTAATGTTCTATTTACTTTTTTAATTTCTTTCTTGTTTGTTTTGTGGTTTGATTTGTCTAAATCTGAGAGTGCAAGGTTGAGATCTCCCACTATTATAGTTTTACTGTCTATTTTTTCTTGCAGTTCTCTTAACTTTTCCTTTAGAAAGTTAGATGCTATACCACTTGGTGCATATATGTTTAGTATTGATATGGCTTCATTATTTATGCTACCTTTTAGCAGGATATAGTTTCCTTCCTTATCTTTTTTAACGAGATCTACTTCTGCTTTTGCTTGATCTGAGATAAGGATAGCTACCCCTGCTTTTTTGGCTTTACCTGAAGCGTAATAGGCTCTGTTCCAACCTTTTACATTTACTCTGTATGTATCTCCCTGCTTTAAGTGTGTTTCCTGTAGACAACATATTGTAGGGTTCTGCTTTTTGATCCAATCTGCTATCTGTCTCCGTTTGATGGGATCGTTCATCCCATTTACATTTACAGTTAAAATTACTAATTCTGTATTTCCTGCCATCGTATTATTCCCCAGATTATGCTTTTTCCCTTGACCACCCTGATCCCCCTCGCCGATATTTAATTTACATACCCCCCTTGTGACGCGCAACCCTCCCTCTTTTTTTTTTTTTTTTTTTAGGATCCCTCCCCCCTCCCTCCAAGTCCCTTCACTTATTCTCCTTTTCCTTTTCCCTTTTCCTCTCCCCCCTTTTAATGAGGTGAGAGAAAATTCTCTAAAAAACAAATATGTTAATTATTTACTCTTTGAGCCTCTCCTGATGAGAGTAAGATTCACACAATGATTCTCCCCCTCACTAAGTTCCCTCAGATATGGTGTATTTTCTATGCCTCTTCCTGGTATGTAGTTTCCCTTTTTTTATCATTCCTTCCCCTTTTTCTGAACCGACCTCCTTCCCTTTACTACACCCCCCTTTTTTGCTTTTATATCAGTAAAATCAAATTATCCTTGGGTACTTTTTATATACCCACAACAGAGTTACAGTTCTCAAGGTTTCTGTGTACCTTTTTCTGTTTCTCTTCAGTCTTGTGGATGTAGATCAAATTTTTTGTTTAAGTCTGGTTTTTTTCTTAGAAACATATAGAATTCCTCTGTTTCATTGAATGACCATCTTCTTCCATGGAAAAAGATGCTAAACTTAGCTAGGTAGTTCATTCTTGGTTGCAGTCCTTGATCTTTTGCCTTACGGAATATCAGGTTCCAGGCCCTTCTATCTTTTAATGTGGAGGCAGCCAGATCTTGGGTGACCGTTATTGTGGCACCTTGGTATTTAAATTGTTTTTTTCTAGCTGCTTGCAGGATTTTCTCCTTTGTGTGGTAATTCTGCAGCTTAGCCACAACATTCCGTGGTGTTCTTTTTTTAGGGTCTATTTCAGAAGGAGTTCGATGAATTCTTTCCACATCTACTTTTCCTTCTGTTTCTATTATCTCTGGACAGTTCTCTTTGATAATTTCCTGTAAAATAGAATCTAAGCTCTTTTTTTTGGTCATAGTTTTCTGGAAGTCCAATAATCCGCAGATTATCTCTCCTAGATCTATTTTCCAGGTCTATAGATTTTCCCAGTAAGTATTTGACGTTGTTCTCCAGCTTCTCATTTTTTTTGTTTTGTTTGACTGATTCTTGGGTTCTCTGTGAATCATTCATTTCTATTTGTTCCATCCTGACTTTTAAGGAGTTATTTTCTTCTTTCACAGTTTTTAGTTCTTTTTGTAAATGCCCAATTTCGTTTTTAAATGAATTATTTTGCTCTATTGAATTTTTTTCCATTTCCCTAATTTTTTTTTTTTGAGAATTATTTTCTTTTTCCAATTCAGAAATTCTATTTTCTTGAGACTTTTTTATCTTTTCCAATTCAGAAATCCTACTTTCCTGTGTTTTTTTAACCTTTTCTAATTCATAAATTTTGTTTCCCTGCATCTCCTGTGAATTCTTTATTTTTTCCAACTCCAATTTCAGGACGTTGTTATTCTCTATCATAGCTTCCCTTTCCTTTCCCCATTTTTCTTCAAACTCCCTTAATTTTTTAAGAGCTTCTTCTAGGAGAGAGTTATGTGATGGGGGGCAGGAATCGTTCCCCTTTAGGTTGTTATCTGCTTTCTCTCTGCTCTTAACTTCCTCGGGGTTGGATACCCGCTCTTTCTCTGTATAGAAGGAATCTATGGTTTTTCTAGCTTTTTTGCTCATATTTTAAAAAATCTTTTGGGGTCTGTCCCTGGGGTAGGAAATTATTTACTTCTTTATCAGCTTCCTCCCAGACCGGATGGATGCAGTGGCCCCGCGCCTGAGCTAAGATAGAGCTCTGGGAGAGAGTTCCCCACCCCCTCCCTGGAAGTGCCTCAGAGGTGATAAGCACTAATGTGCTTCGAGGGTGTAGAATAGTAAAGACAGCACGTAGCCCAGCCTATGTGTCCGGGTGGGGAGTGGATGTCTGCAGCAGGTGACGTGAGAAGCCCCTGTGTTCAAACTGGAATTGTCTGCCAGAAACCTCGGTCCCTAGTTCAAAGGTTCCGCTTCTCTGGGACTTCCTGGAGCTGAGTTCCACTCCCTCCAGCTAAACTAGGCAGTGTGTGTTGCCTTGGGCCGTATCCGCCCACTTGTCAATCTCTTAACTATTCTCAGGAGGTAGCTGAGGCCACACCCCCTGGTGCCGAGTCTCTGCTGAGTCACCCCCTGGATCCGGGGGAAATCTAATCTGAGTTTTAAAATATTTTGGCTTTCTCTTCTGAACTGCTAAATAATTAGCAGAGAAGAGCTAACAGCCTGTGCCAGATTCCTTTACCTCAGTGGCTTCTCTGATCCCAGAGCCCTTCCCAGCGCAATGGGCGCAGTGTGCCCCTACCCCACCGTCTGTGCTGGTCTCTCTTTTTCCTCCCCTGAGAACTGACCTTTCCTGTTGAAACTCCAGATTCTCTTCAGCTGGTAAGTCGTGCTTCCAGTCCTTGTGGTATCTGTCAGTCCTGAGCTAATTCTGAGACTTAATTTATCTAATTGGTTGTGAGGGAGTGAGGACGTTCACGGAGTCGTGTGTTTCTTCTCCCCCATCTTGGCTCCGCCCCCCCTTTTTTTTTTAACAAGATATATTTAATTTTTATTTTATTTTATAATTATAACTTTTTTTTTGGCAGTACATATGCATGGGTAATTTTTTTTTTACAACATTATCCCTTGCACTTACTTCTATTCAGATTTTTTCCCTTCCTCCCCCAACCCCCTCCCCCAGATCGCAGGCAGTCTTATACATATTAAATATATTACAGTATATTCTAGATACAATATATGTGTGTAGAACCGAATTTCTTGTTGCATAGGAAGAATTGGATTCAGAAGGTAAAAATAACAGTTTACACTCATTTCCCATTGTTCCTTTTCTGGATGTAGCTGATTCTGTCCATCATTAATCAATTGGAATTGGATTAGCTCCTCTCTATGTTGAAGATATCCACTTCCATCAGCATACATCCTCATACAGTATCATTGTTGAAGTGTTCTACTCGTTTCACTTAGCATCAGTTGATGTAAGTCTCTTCAAGCCTCTCTGTATTTCTCCTGTTGGTCATTTCTTACAGAAAAATAATATTCCATAACATTCATATACCATAATTTACCCAATCATTCTCCAACTGATGGACATCCATTCATCTTCCAGCTTCTAGCCACTACGAAAAGAGCTGCCCACAAACATTTTGGCACACACAGGTCCCTTTCCCTTCTTTAGTACTTCTTTGGGATATAAGCCCAGTAGTAGTATGGCTGGGTCAAAGGGTATGCACATTTTGATAACTTTTTGGGCATAATTCCAGATTGCTCTCCAGAATGGCTGGATTCTTTCACAACTCCACCAACAATGCATCAGTGTTCCAGTTTTCCCACAGCCCCTCCAACATTCATCGTTACTTGTTCCTGTCATCTTAGCCAATCTGACAGGTGTGTAATGATATCTCAGAGTTGTCTTAATTTGCATTTCTCTGATCAATAGTGATTTGGAACACTCTTTCATATGAGTGGAAATAGTTTTAATTTCATCATCTGAAAATAGTCTGTTCATATCCTTTGGCCATTTATCAATTGGAGAATGGCTTGATTTCTTATAAATTAAAGTCAATTCTCTGTATATTTTGGAGATGAGGCCTTTATCAGAAGCTTTAACTGTAAAAATGTTTTCCCAATTTGTTACTTCCCTTCTAATCTTGTTTGCATTAGTTTTGTTTGTGCAGAAACTTTTTAATTTGGTGTAACCAAAATGTTCTATTTTGTGATCAATAATGCTCTCTAGTTCTCCCTTGGACACAAACTCCTTCCTCCTCCACAAGTCTGAGAGGTAAGCCATCCCATGTTCCTCCAATTTATGTATGATTTTGTTCTTTATGCCTAAATCTTGGACCCATTTTGATCTAATCTTAGTATGTGGTGTTAAATGTGGGTCCATGCCTAGTTTCTGCCATACTAATTTCCAGTTTTCCCAGCAGTTTTTGTCAAATAATGAATTCTTATCCCCAAATTTGGGATCTTTGGGTTTGTCAAACACTAGATTGCTATTTTTATTCACTATCTTTCCCTGTGAACCTAATCTATGCCACTGATCAACTAGTCTATTTCTTAGCCAATACCAAATGGTTTTGGTAACTGTTGCTTTATAATATAGTTCCAGATCAGGTACACCTAGACCACCTTCACTTAATTTTTTTTTCATTACTTCCCTTGAAATTCTCGACCTTTTGTTGTTCCATATGAATTCTGTTGTTATTTTTTCTAGGTTATTTAAATAGTTTCTTGGAAGTCTGATTGGTATAGCACTAAATAAATAGATTAGTTTAGGGAGTATTGTCATCTTAATTATATTCGCTCGGCCTATCCAAGAGCACTGAATGTCTTTCCAATTATTTAAATCTGACTTTATTTTTGTGGCAAGTGTTTTGTAATTTTGCTCATATAATTGCTGACTCTCCTTTGGTAGATATATTCCCAAATATTTTATACTATCGACCGTTATTTTGAATGGAATTTCTCTTTGTATCTCTTGCTGTTGGATTGTGTTGGTAATGTATAAAAATGCTGAGGATTTATGTGGATTTATTTTGTATCCTGCAACTTTGCTAAAATTCTGAATTGTTTCTAATAGCTTTTTAGCAGTGTCTTTGGGGTTCTCTAAGTATACCATCATGTCATCTGCAAAAAGTGATAATTTGATTTCCTCATTTCCTACTCTAATTCCTTGAATCTCTTTCTCGGCTCTTATTGCCGAGGCTTGAGTGTCTAGTACTATATTGAAAAGTAATGGTGATAATGGGCAACCTTGTTTCACTCCTGAACTTATAGGGAAAGGTTCTAGTTTATCGCCATTACATATGATGTTTACTGAAGGTTTTAAATATATGCTCCTTATTATTTTAAGGAATAGTCCATTTATTCCTATACTCTCAAGCATTTTTAGTAGGAATGGATGTTGGATTTTATCAAATGCTTTTTCTGCATCTATTGAGATGATCATATGTTTTTTATTAATTTGATTATTAATATGGTCAATTATACTAATAGTTTTCCTAATATTAAACCAGCCCTGCATTCCTGGTATAAATCCCACTTGATCATAGTGTATTATCCTGGGGATGATTTTCTGAAGTCTTTTTGCTAATATCTTATTTAAGATTTTAGCATCAATATTCATTAAGGAAATTGGTCTATAGTTTTCTTTCTCAGTTTTCGATCTACCTGGTTTAGGTATCAGTACCATGTCTGTGTCATAAAAGGAGTTTGTTAGGACTCCTTCATCCCCTATTTTTTCAAATAGTTTACATAGCATTGGAGTTAGTTGTTCTTTAAATGTTTGGTAGAATTCACATGTAAATCCATCTGGTCCTGGGGACTTTTTCTTAGGGACTTGGTTAATAGCTTGGTCTATTTGTTTTTCTGAGATGGGACTATTTAGACTACTTACTTCTTCCTCTGTTAATCTGGGCAAGCTATATTTTTGAAGGTATTCTTCCATTTCATTTAAGTTATCGAATTTATCGGCATAAAGTTGAGCAAAGTAGCTCCTAACTATTGTTCTAATTTCCTCTTCATTAGTGGTGAGTTCACCCTTTTCATTTTCAAGACTAACAATTTGCTTTTTCTCTTTCCTTTTTAAAATCAGGTTTACTAAGGGTTTGTCTATTTTGTTGGATTTTTTATAGAACCAACTCTTTGTTTCATTAATTAATTCAATAGTTTTTTTACTTTCAATTTTATTAATCTCACCTTTTATTTTTTGAATTTCAAGTTTTGTGTTTGTCTGGGGTTTTTTAATTTGTTCCTTTTCTAGCAATTTTAGTTGTAAGCCCAATTCGTTGGCCCTCTCTTTCTCTATTTTATGCAAGTAGGCCTGTAGAGATATAAAATTTCCCCTTATTACTGCTTTGGCTGTATCCCACACATTTTGGTATGATGTCTCATTATTGTCATGTTCTTGGGTGAAGTTATTAATTATGTCTATGATTTGCTGTTTTACCCAATCATTCTTTAGTATAAGATTATTTAGTTTCCAATTATTTTTTGCTCTATTTTCCCCTGGCTTTTTATTAAATGTAATTTTGATTGCATTATGATCTGAAAAGGATGCATTTACTATTTCTGCCTTACTGCATTTGATTTTGAGGTTTTTATGCCCTAGTATATGATCAAGTTTTGTATAGGTTCCATGAACTGCTGAGAAGAAAGTATATTCCTTTCTGTCTCCAGCTTTCACCAAAGATCTATCATATCAAACTTTTCTAGTATTCTATTTACCTCTTTGACTTCTTTCTTATTTATTTTTTGGTTTGATTTATCTAATTCTGAGAGTGCAAGGTTGAGATCTCCCACTATTATAGTTTTGCTATCTATTTCCTCTTGCAGCTCTCTTAATTTCTCTTTTAAGAATTTAGATGCTGCACCACTTGGTGCATATATGTTTAGTATTGATACTGCTTCATTATTGATGCTGCCCTTTAGCAGGATATAATGCCCTTCCATATCTCTTTTAATTAGATCAATTTTTGTTTTTGCTTGATCTGAGATGAGGATAGCTACTCTTGCTTTTTTGGTTTTGCCTGAAGCATAATAGATTCTGCTCCACCCTTTTACTTTTAGTTTGAATGTCTCACCCTGTTTCAGGTTGTTTCCTGCAAACAACATATAGTAGGATTCTGACTTTTAATCTACTCTGCTAACTGCTTCCTCTTTATGAGGCAGTTTGCCCCATTCACATTTATGGTTAGAAGGACTAATTCTATATTGCTTGCCATCCTACTAACCCCTGCTTATGCTTTTCCCCTTTCCTTCCCTCTTACCCCCTCCCCAGTATTAAACTGATGAACACCACTTGCTTTTCACAGCCCTCCGTTTTTAGGATCTCTCCCCCACCTTAAAGATCCTCCCCTTATTTTACCCCTTTTCCTCAAAATTTCTGTATTCCTTTCCCCTTAGCTTACTCCTTCCCTTTCACTTTTCAATGAAGTGGAAGAAGTTTCACCATAAATCGAATATGTCTATTGATACACACTATGTTCATCCTCCTCCTTCTTTCTCTCAGATATAATAGGTTACCTTTGCCTCTTCATGAGATGTAGTACCACCACTTTACACTTTTTTATGATATAATTTCCTTTCCACCTCTAGTTTCTAAGACAAATTGTACATATGTTCTTTACATATTTTTTTTTTGGCAGAAGTATAGTTCTCAAGATTTCTTTTTACCTTTTTAGAAATCTCTTGAGTTCTGTATTTGAAGATCAAACCTTTTATGTAGGTCTGGTTTTTTCATCAAAAATAGATGGAATTCATTTATTTCGTTAAATGTCCATCTTCTTCCCTGGAAAATGATGCTCATTCTTGCTGGGTAAGTTATTCTTGGCTGCATATTAAGTTCCTTAGCCTTTTGGAATATCATGTTCCAGGCCCCTCTTTGATAATTTCCTCGAAAATGGTATCCAAGCTCTTTTTTTCCTCACATTTTTCCTCACATTATTCTCAAATTGTCTCTCCTGGATCTGTTTTCCAGGTTCGTTGTCTTTCTAATAAGGCACTTGACATTCTTTTCAATTGTTTCATTTCTCTGGTTTTACTTGACTACCTCTTGGTTTCTCCTTGAATCATTCATTTCTACTTGTTCCAGTCTAATTTTCAATGATGTGTTTTCTTCACTCACTTTTTTATATCTCTTTGTAATTGTCCAATTGAGTTTTTATCTTCTATGGAATTTTTTCCCATTTTATCCATTTTACTTTTTAAAGAGCTGTTTTCTTTTTCCAGCTCACTAATCCTGTTTTCCTTGGAGTTGTTTACCTTTTCCAGCTCACCAATCTTGTTTCTCAATGATTTGATTTCTTTATCCACTCTGTCTTTGAATGCATGGGATGACTTCTCCAGGCTCTCTTGCCAAGCTTCCCTTTCCTTTTCCCATTTCTCTTCCAGCTCTCTTTTGAGAGCCTTTTTGATGTCCTCTAGGAGATTCTTTTGTATTGAGGAGCAGCTCATATCCCTCTTAGGGGATTCCTCTGGGGACAATCTGTTTTTAGTCTCCTCAGTGTGTGAAGTCTGCTCTCTCTCCATACAAAAGCTGTCAATGGTTAGAGCCGTTTTGAATTTTTTGTTCATTTTGTCAGAGTAGGAATCGAAGAAAACAAACTGACAAGAGAAACAATTGGTCTGTTTTGCAGGGGATGGGGCTGGATGGTATTAATGGGCTTCCTCTATAGACTGGGGGTAGGGCAGCAGAGAGCCACTAACAGAACAGCAATGACTGTACTGAGTCTGTGCTCTGAGGCTCTGAGAACGCACTGAATCAGTCCAGGTGGGGGTTGGGGGTGGCCGGGTTCTGAGAGACACTAGCTTTCCGGGGTTTTAATCTTCACCTGCGGTGTTTACACCCTCTCCACTGATCCTAGTTTGCTGCCAAGACGGAGTATCCACACTGGGGAAAAAGTCTTTTTGCAGAAACGGCAGAGATCGTATCCCTCCCCCTCGGATCTGAGCTGTGTGAGCTGCCTGTCTCGCTCTGGCTTGCCTGCCCTCAGTCTGCACCCAGTCTGATTGACCCTCCCCCAAGCAAACACAGACTTTTTCTGGCGACTTTCAAGGATGTCTTCTCTTGGTGATTATTTGTGGATTTCTTTCTGGGTCAAGCATTAAGTCTGAGGCTTGTAATGAAGTAAGTTCTGAGAGAAAACGAGGAGCTCAAGAAACTGTCTGCCTCCACGCTGCCATCTACATACATCAGCTTATGTTAAGATGTTATTATAGAATTTTGTTTATGAAGTCTTAATCCCTAGGGACTGGAACTCTATAGCAAGGATATGCTTAGAACCTGGACAAACTTATGGATTTCTGAATATAGTGAACTCATCAACATAGGGTAATTAATCCTCCGATCACCTATGACCAACTTACAGGTGTAGGTTCTTATGCAGAAATTTCAATACAGATTAATTACCCCATAGCAAATTGCTGCTGCTGCTATCAAAGCATGGGCTTTTCTCCCTAGTAAAAACAACAAGGGTGAAGCCTTCACAAAAAATTACATAAGGGCCAAATGAACCCTTTGCTGATTTTGTGGTACACTTGCAGACAGCTGTTATATAAACTAATGGTGAAAATGCAGTAACAGAAACTATAATAAGGCAACTTGATAAAGAAAATGCTAATGATATTTGTAAAAGAATTATACTAGGACTACACAAGGATGCTCCTTTAGAGGAGATCATAAGATGCTGTGCCACAGTGGACACAAATACCTTTTATAGCCATGCTCTGATGCAGACTTCCCAAGATCCAAACAAAGAAGACAGGGTCCCTTTTGGCAAGAGACTTCCAGAGAGACTTGTCAATGCTTTCAATGTGGTAAAGTAGGGTATCTGAAAACTCAATGTTGGCATAGAGACAGAGTGAGAAAACAGGGTGGGAGAACAAGACCCAATACCCCATGTTCAAAATGCAACAGAGCATTGGGTAGACTGATTCAGGGAAACAGGATGGGGGGCCCAAAACAAAAAACAAACAAACAAACACTTGGGGCATGATGGCAGCCAATGCTACACCCAAGAGAGAGCCTAGAAGTTCAGTACCCAGACATGACCAATCAGCCAGGAAGCCATCTGATGGGAGAAAGGAATTACACAATCAATCAGGCAGGAAGCAACCTGATGGGAGAAAGGGATTACATTTGGGGAGAATAGAGTTGTATGCAGCTGGGACAACTGAGATACTGGAGAGGTGAAATCTGTTCCTCTCCAGCCTATGGATCCTTTGCCTCCAGGCACAGTAGGCTTGACCATTTCACCTCCTGAGAATACTTACAAAACAGTGTCCATCTATACACTGATGTGGGAAACTGGGGAATGTATAGATAATATCCCAATCATTATCCCAGATAGATAATGTGTGACTTATCAACCAGAAGAAGTAGTAGCATCCATCAGGTTTATTGATATAGACTCATAATAAGCAATCTGGTGATAGTCACCCAGATTTTGACTCCAAGCAACAAAATCCAGGAATATGCTGGACAGTAGTTGTGACAGCTGACTATGCTCAGTTTTTTAGGCAGGGCTGCTATTGAAGGCCTGCCCACACTTTCATATCCAATGGAAAACTGATACACCAGTGTGGATAGAACAGTGGCTCTTAGGTAGTGATAAAATTCAGGCCTTATTATAGTACAGTAGGAACTTGACCAAGGACACTTAACAACCTTCTCTAACTCCTTGGAATTCCCCAGTATTTGTTATAATAAAGAAATCTGGAAAATGGAAGATGTTGACTGATTTAAGAAAGGTAAATGAACATATGGAAACTATGGGAACTCTTCAATCTGGACTTCCCTTTCCTACTCAGTTGCCTAGAGAATGGCCTCTTTGGGTTATAGACCTTAAGGATTGTTTCTATTTTATCACTCTAGATAAAGAGGATATGAAAAGATTTGCCTTTTCAGTGCCCAGAATTAATTTAGCTGAGCCTTATAAAAGATATGAATGGACAGTTTTGCCACAGGGAATGAAAAACAGCCCTACTGTGTGTTAAATGTATGTTGCTGCTGCTCTTACTCCAGTAAGAAAAGCATTTCCAAAAGTAATATTATTACATTACATGGATGATATATTGGGATGTGCACCTGAGAAACAAATGTTAGAAGCATGTCTACAAAAAGATCATAGAAACACTAAGGAACTACAAATTGCATATTGCTCCAGAAAAAAATCAAAGACATGCTCCTTTTCAATATTTAGGATATGAAGTATACCCTAAGGTACTTACAGTACAAAAACTTTCCTTAAGAACAGAGAGGCTAAACACCTTAAATGATTTTCAGAAATTGATAGGAGATAGCCAATGGATGTGTCCAGTGTTAGGCTTGACTACCTATCAATTGCAACCATTATATGACACTTCAAGGGATCACAGTGCTTTAAACTCAACACTCCAACTTACAAAAGAAGGTCAAGGGGCAGCTAGGCTCAGTGGGTAGAGCACCAGCCTTGAATTCAGGAGGACCTGAGTTCAAATCTGGTCTCAGACACTTAACACTTCCTAGCTGTGTGACCCTGGGCAAGTCACTTAACCTCAACCTCAGGGGGAAAAAAAAAAGGAAGCTCAACAGGCTTTTAGAGAAGTTGAACTGGCTTTATCCAATGTGGTTGAAAGAGTCATTAAAAAACCCTTGGAAATTCCAGTTTTTGCTACACAAAATCTCCCAGCACAACAAGAACAAAGCTTTACTCCTTACCCAATGCTTGGGGCTAGAATTTTATTAAAGGCCATTAAGCAAGCAGTATAATTTTCTGGGATAAGACCTGACAAGATATACACCTTTTATACTAATGCACAAGTTAATGTGTGCTGTGAAACCATCCCAGAGTGGCAAATTTTATTAGCCATGACTCCAAATTTTACACACAGGTCTCCATTAAAGATAACCAGACTACTACATAATTGGCTATGGTTTCTTGAAGAAAAGGTTTCTAAAGTTCCTCTTAAAGGACCAATTATCTTTACAGATGCATCCAAACATAATATTTGCGCTGTATACTCTTGTGACTTAACTATAAAGAGAGTAGTCAGAACCCCTTTTCAGTCCACTTAGCAGAATGAATTGTATGCAATCATTCTAGCTCGCTCTTATTATCCAGGAGGTATAAATATAATACCTGATGTGGCCTATTCAGTAGGTGTGGTACAAAGAATTGTCATGGCCCAAATAAAATTTGTAACCTAAAATATATTTCAGCTCTTTAAGGAACTACAAGAGGAAGTGAGAAAGCATCCAGGTAAGATTTATATCTTGCATGTCCACTCTCATAGTGGACTTCCAGGTCTTATTTTTGATGGTAATTCAAAGGCAGATTGCCTTCTAACCTTGTTGGCCAATACTCCTTTATTTCAAGAAGCCCAGGAATCTCATTTTAAATATCATCAGGCTTCTGGAACTTTATGTTTACAATTTGGAATAACAAGAGAGGAAGCTAGGAGCATAGTAAAAGCCTGTACAGCTTGCATTCCTTTCCATGCTCCTACACTCCTTTCACAGAAGAACCCTTGTAGTTTGATACCTAATATAATTGGCAAATGAATGTGACCCATTAAAATCTTTTGGTCATCTTTCTTTGATCCATGTTGTGGTAGACACTTTTTCAGGATTCACTTCTGCAATAACAGCAGAAAAAAGACAGCCCAAGTGTTCTCAAGCCCTATATATAAGCATTATACAAGCATTTGCAACTATGGCTGTGCCACAAGCAATAAAAACAGAGAATGGACCTGCATATACTTCTAAATATTTTGCACACTTTTGTGCACAGCATAAGATTTTACACACCACTGGCATACCTTTTAATCCTCAAGGATAGGCAATAGTAGAGAGGAAAAGCAGAGACATTAAGATGCCCCTCCAAAAACAAAAGAAAGGAGGAGCCACGGGCAACCCTAGAGAACTTTTAAATCTAGCTCTTTATACTATTAATTTCTTGATTTTTGATAAAGATTCACTGGCTTAGGCAGACAGGTTTTGTAACCCACTGGTAGGGCAGTGTCCAGTGTGAGCAGCTGCACTATCTTTAGATAACCTCCAGGTGATGTGGAGAGACCCAGAAAGTGGTGAATGGAATGAAACAGATAGGTTAACTGCTTGGGGGAGAGGGTTTGCTTGTATCTACACAGATGGAAAAGGAATCAGATGGGTGCCAATGAACTGTATTCACTTTGTCCATTGGAGAGAGATGGAGCAGACCCTTGAAACAAAGGAGAAGACCCAAGAAAAATCAGGTGATTGTGCCTACCACTGAAAGAGCATAGCAGTTATGGCGTTTGACTCATGGACATGAAAAATTGATGTACTTCAAAATCCTCAGGAATCATTAGAATCCCTGAGACATGAAAAGATTGTTGTAGGACTTCAAAACCCTAAGGAATCATTGGATTCTCTGAGACATGATAAAATTATTGTTGGACTTCAAAACCGTCAGTTATTTTGCTATACAAAAAGAATAGGACTTTGAAATAGTGTACAATTAGCCTGTGAAGGAAATAAAAAATGCCGGAGGACAAAAATAGAGAGATTGGGAATTCTATGTAGAGGTTCATAGTCATCTCCCAGAGTTCTTACCCTGGGTGTAGAAAAGTTGCAGGATACAAAATAAACCCACATAAGTTGTCAGCATTCTCATATATCACTGAAATAATCCAACACAAAGAGGAAATTCATTTAAAGTAACTATCGATAGTATAAAATCTATCTCCCAAGGGAAAATCAGGAACTATATGGGCAAAACTACAAAACACTTTCCACACTAATAAAGTAAGATCTAACCTTTGGAAAACTATTAAATGCTCTTGGATAGGGCAAGCAAATATTTTGTATCCTGAAACTTTGCTAAAGGTTTGGATTATATAGCTTTTTAGTAGACTCTCTGGGGTTATCTAAGTGAATCATCATATTATCAGCAAAAAGTGATAATTTAGTTTCCTCATTACCAACTCTAATTCCTTTAATCTCCTTTTCAACTCTTATTGCCAAAATTAGCATTTCTAATACAATATTAAATAGTAATGGTGATAGTGGGCAGTCTTGTTTACTTCTGATCTTACTGGGAATGGTTTCAATTTATCCCCATTACACATGACGCTTACTGATGGTTTTAAATAGATGCTACTGATTATTTTAAGGAAAAGTCCATTTATTCCTATACTCTCAAGTGTTTTTAATAGGAATGGATGTTGGATTTTTATCAAATGCTTTTTCTGCATCTATTGAGATGATCATATGGTTATTGTTAATTTGGTTATTAATATGGTTAATTATAGTAATGTTTTTTCTAATTTTTTTATTAATTTTATATTTATATCATTTTTGACAATATATATGCATAGGTAATTTTTTTTTTACAACATTATCCTTTGTAATTCCTTCTGTGCCGAATTTTGCCCTCCTTCCCTCCACCCCCTTTCCTAGATGGCAGGCATTCCCAAATATATTAAATATGTTATAGTATATCCTAGACACAATATATATGTGCAGAACCGAATTTTGTTGTTGTCATTCTTGCAAAGGAAGAATTGGATTCAGAAGGTAAAAATAATCCTGGGAAGAAAAACAAAAAATGCAAACAATTTACACTCATTTCCCAATGTTCCTTTTCTGGGTGTAGCTGATTCTGTCCATCATTGATCAATTGGAATTGGATTAGATCTTCTCTATGTTGAAGATATCCACTTCCATCAAAACACATCCTCATACAGTATTGTTGTTGAAGTGGATAATGATCTCCTAGTTCTGCTCATTTCACTCAGCATCACTTGATGTAAGTCTCTCCAAGCCTCTCTGTATTCATCCTGCTGGTCATTTCTTATAGAACAATAATATTCTATAACATTCATATACCATAATTTGCCCAACCATTCTCCAATTGATGGGCATCCATTCATTTTCCAGTTTCTAGCCTCTACAAAAAGGGCTGCCGCAACATTTTGGCACAGACAGGTCCCTTTCCCTTCTTTAGTATTGCCTTGGGATATAAGCCCAATAGTAACACTGCTGGATCAAAGGGTATGCATTTTATAACTTTTTTGGCATAATTCCAGATTGCTCTCCAGAATGGTTGGATTCTTTCACAACTCCACCAACAATGGATTAGTGTCCCAGTTTTCCCACATCCCCTCCAACATTCATCATTATTTGTTCCTGTCATCTTAGCCAATCTGACAGGTGTGTAATGGTATCTCAGAGTTGTCTTAATTTGCATTTCTCTGATCAATAGTGATTTGGAACATATGAGTGGAAATAGTTTCAATTTCATCATCTGAAAATTGTCTGTTTATATCCTTTGACCATTTATCAATTGGAGAATGACTTGATTTCTTATAAATTAGAGTCAATTCTCTGTATATTTTGGAGATGAGGCCTTTATCAGAACCTTTAACTGTAAAAATGTTTTCCCAATTTGTTACTTTCCTTCTAATCTTGTTTGCTTTAGTTTTGTTTGTACAAAAGCTTTTTAATTTGATGTACTCAAAATTTTCTATTTTGTGATCTCTAGTTCTCCTTTGGTCAGAAATTCCTTCCTCCTCCACAAGTCTAAGAGGTAAACTATGTTCTTCTAATTTATTTATGATCTCTTTCTTTATGCCTAAATCATGGACCCATTTTGATCTTATCTTAGTATGTGGTGTTAAGTGTGGGTCCATGCCTAGTTTCTGCCATACTACTTTCCAGTTTTCCAAGCAGTTTTTGCCAAATAATGAATTCTTATCCCAAAATTTGGGATCTTTGGGTTTGTCAAACACTAGATTGCTATTTTTATTCACTATCTTGCCCTGTGAACCTAACCTATGCGACTGATCAACTAGTCTATTTCTTAGCCAATACCAAATGGTTTTGTTGACTGCTGCTTTATAATATAGTTCTAGATCAGGTACAGCTAGGCCACCTTCATTTGATTTTTTTTTTTCATTAATTCTCTTGAAATTCTCTACTTTTTGTTCTTCCATATGAATTTTGTTGTTATTTTTTCTGGGTCATTAAAATAGTTTCTGGGTAGTCTGATTGGTATAGCACTAAATAAATAGATTAGTTTAGGGAATATTGTCATCTTGATTATATTTGCTCGCCCTATCCAAGAGCACTTAATGTCTTTCAAATTATTTAAATCTGACTTTATTTTTGTGGCAAATGTTTTGTAATTTTGCTCATATAATTCCTGACTTTCTTTTGGTAGATGGACTCCCAAATATTTTATACTATCGACAGTTATTTTGAATGGAATTTCTCTTTGTATCTCTTGCTGTTGGATTGTATTGGTAATGTATAAAAATGCTGAGGATTTATGTGGATTTATTTTGTATCCTGTCACTTTGCTAAACTTCTGAATTATTTCTAATAGTTTTTTAGCAGAGTCTTTGGGGTTCTCTAAGTGTACCATCATATCATCTGCAAAGAGTGATAGTTTGATTTCCTCATTACCTACTCTAATTCCTTGAATCTCTTTCTCAACTCTTATTGCTGAGGCTAGGGTTTCTAGTACAATATTGAATAGTAATGGTGATAGTGGGCAACCTTGTTTCATTTCTGATCTTACTGGGAAAGGTTCCAGTTTATCACCATTACATAAGATGTTTACTGACGGTTTTAAATATATGCTCGTTATTTTTTAAAGGAATAGTCCATTTATTCCTATACTTTCAAGTGTCTTTAGTAGGTATGGATGTTGTATTTTATCAAATGCTTTTTCTGCATCTATTGAGATGATCATATGGTTTTTGTTAATTTGGTTATTGATATAGTCAATTATGCTAATAGTTTTCCTAATATTGAACCAGCCCTGCATTCCTGGTATAAATCCCACTTGGTCATAGTGTATTACCCTGGTGGTGATTTTTGGTAGTCTTTTTGCTAATATTTTATTTAAGATTTTAGCATCAATATTCATTAGGGAGATTGGTCTATAATTTTCTTTCTCACTTTCAGCCTATCTGGTTTAGGTATCAGTATCATGTCTGTGTCATAAAAGGAATTTGGTAGAATTCCTTCATTTCCTATTTTTTCAAATATTTTATGTAACATTGAGGCTAATTGTTCTTTAAATGTTTTGTAGAATTCACATGTAAATTCATCTGGTCCTGGGAATTTTTTCTTAGGGAGTTGATTAATAGCTTGCTTTATTTCTTTTTTTAAAATGGGACTATTAAGCAATTTACTTCATCCTCTGTTAATCTGGGAAGCCTATATTTTTGGAGGTAGTAATCCATTTCACTTAGGTTATCAAATTTATTGCCATAAAGTTGGGCATAGTAACTCCTTATTATTCCTCTAATTTCCTCTTCATTTGATGGAAAGTTCTACCTTTTCGTTTTTAAGACTAACAATTTGATTTTCCTCTTAACTTTTTCTAATCAGATTTAGCAAATATTTATCTATTTTATTGTTATTTTATAAAACCAAGTCTTAGTTTTATTTATTAATTCAATAGTTTTTAGAATATCAAGTTCAGTATTTGATTGGAGGTGTTTTAATTTGTTTTTTTCCTAACTTTTTAAGTTGCAAACCCAATTCATTGATCTTCTTTTTCTCTATTTTATTCAAGTAAGCCTCTAAAGATATAAAATTTCCTCTTATTACCACTTTGGCTGCATCCCCCAAATTTTGGTATGATGTCTCATCATTGTCATTATCTTGAGTGAAATTATTAATTGTGTCTATAATTTGCTGTTTCATCCAATCATTCTTTAAGATGAGATTATTTAGTTTCCATTAAATTTTTGGTCTATTTAACACTAACTTTTTGTTGAGTGTAGTTTTTATTGCATTGTGATCTGGAAAGAAAGCATTTACTATTTCTGCCTTCTTGCATTTAATTTTGAGGTCTTTATATCCTAATACATATTCAATTTTTGTATAGATTCCATGAACTGCTGAGAAGAAAGTATACTCTTTTCTGTCACCATTTAGTTTTCTCCAAAGATCTATTAAACCTAATTTTTCTAATATTCTATTTACCTCTTTAATTTCTTTCTTGTTTGTTTTGTGGTTTGATTTATGTAATTCTGTGGGTGCAAGTTTGAGATCTCGAACTATGATAGTTTTCCTATATCTTCTTGCAACTCTCTTAACTTCTCCTTTAGGAAGTTAGATGCTATTACCACTTGATGCATACATGTTTAGTATTGATATTGCTTCATTGGCTATGCTACCCTTTAGCAAGATACAATTTCCTTCCTTATCTCTTTTAATTAGATCAGTTTTTGCTTTTGCTTGATCTGAGATAAGGATGGCTACCCTTGCTTTTTTGACTTCACCTCAAGCATAATAGATTCTGCCCCAGCCTTTTACCTTTACTCTGTATGTATCTCCCTGCTTTAAGTGTGTTTCCTGTAGACAACATATTGTAGGGTTCTGACTTTTGATCCAGTCTGCTATCTGCCTCCACTTTATGGGAAAATTCATCCCATTCATATTTACAGTTAAAATTATTAATTCTGTATTTCTTGCCATCTTATAATCCCCAGATTATGCTTTTCTTGTTCTTGTCCCCCACTTTCCCCCTTCCCAGTATTAAACTTATGGATACCAATTGCATCACGCAGCTCTCCATCTTTAGGATCCTTCCCACCCCCTTTCCTTTTCTTCCCCTTTTTTGCACCCTTCCCTTATTACTCTTTTCCTTTTCCCTTTTCCTCTCCCACTTTTTAATGAGGTGAGAGAAGTTTCCTTGTAAAAAATTATGTCAGTTATTTTCTCTTTGAGCCAACTCTGATGAGAGTCGGAGTCGCTCTCTAAATTCCATCAGATATGATAGGTTTCCTTTGCCTCTTGTGGGATGTAGGTTACCTCTTTTTATCTCTCTCTTTCCTTTTTTCTAACACTATCCCCTTTCCATTTCTACTTCCCTTTTTATGTTATATCAGTAAAATCAAATTATACATGTACTCTTTATGTATATCCACAACAGAAATATAGTTCTCAAAAGTTCTTTTTACCTTTTTCTGATTCTCTTGAGTCCTATGGTTGGAGATCAAATTTTTTGTTCTGATCTGTTTTTGTTTTTTTTTTCTCCTTAGAAACAAATGGAATTCATCTGTTTCATTAAATGTCTATCTTCTTCCATGAAAGAAAATGCTAAACTTAACTGGGTAGTTTATTCTTGGCTGCATTCCAAGTTCTTTTGCCTTTCGGAATGTCAGATTCCAGGCCCTTCAATCCTTTAACGTGGAAGTAGCCAGATCTTGAGTGATCCTTATTGTGGTACCTCGGTATTTGAATTGTTTTTTTTTCTGGCTACTTGTAATATTTTTTCCTTAATCTGAGAGTTCTGAAATTTAGCCACTATATTCCTTGGAGATTTCATTTTAGGGTATTTTTTTCAGAAGGTGTTCAATGAATTCTTTCAATGCCTTTTTACCTTCTTATTCTATTATATCTGCATAGTTCATTTTGATGATTTCCTGTAAAATAGTATCTAGGCTCTTTTTTTTCATCATAATTTTCGGGAAGTCCAATAATCCTCAGATTATCCCTCCTACATCTAAGTCTGTCATTTTTCCAAGTAGATATTTAATTTTTTTTTTTTTTTTGGTTTTTCTTGATTGATTCTTGATGTCTCAATTAATCACTCATTTCTATTTGTTAAGTTCTTATTTTTAATGAGTTATTTTCTTCATTGGTTTTTTTCTTTTATTTCTTTTTGTATATGTCCAATTGAGTTTTTAAATGAGTTGTTTTGCTGTATGGATTTTTTTTTTCAATTTCACTATTTTTTTTTTTTTCTTTACTGAGTTATTTTCTTTTTCAAATTCACAAATCCTATTTTCTTGGGAGTTCTTTATCTTTTTCAATTCACAAATCCTACTCTCTTTGGAGTTCTTCATCTTTTTCAATTCACAAATTCTCCTTTCTTGGGAGTTCTTTATCTTTTCCAATTTGTAAATCCTACTTTCCTGGGAGTTCTTTAACTTTTCCAATTCACATTTCAGGAAGTTGTTACTCTGTTGCATAGCTTCTCTTTCCTTTCCCCATTTTTCTTCTAGCTCTCTTTTAAGACTTTTTATTGTTTCTTTTAAGAGAGCCTTGTGTGATGGGGATCAGGTTACCTCCCCCTTTGGGTATTGTCTGGAGACTGCTATTAGTCTCTTCGGATTGAAAACCTGCTTTCTTTCTATATAGAAGCTACTTTTGATTTTTTTTTTTAATTGATTTTAAAAATTCTTTAGGGCAGTGGTCCTCAAAAATTTTAAATAGGGGGACAGTTCACTGTCCCTCAGACTGTTGGGGTCTGGACCATAGTAAAAACAAAAACTCACACTCTGTCTCTGCCCCTGTCTGGCCACATAAACGTCCTCAGCAGGCCGCATCTGGCCAGTGGGCTATAGTGTGAGAACCCCTGCTTTAGAGTCTGCCTTCAGGTCAAGGAAGTTACCAGCTTCTTCTGCAGAGCAGGAATAGGTATATGGATAGTAGCTGTCCTGGGAACAGGCTGCATAGAGTGGCGAGGTGCAGGAGTGCTCTGGGAAGGGTTCCCCACTGGAAGTGACTCAGGTCTGGCGATTACTGCTAAACAGGGAAGTGCCCAGTGAAGAACCCTGCTGTGCAGATTAGCACTAGAGGCTGAGCAGTGAAAGTGTCACTGCCTCAGGCTAAAGCCTGCTGTGGTATTAGCAGTTGCCCAGCTAACCACATGATACTGGAAATCTCTTTGCCTAGGGGAGCACAGTTGTCTGTGCACATTCTATTGCCCCAAGCCAAGCCCCTCAGTGTGCAGATCAGATGCTGCCCTAGGCTGTGCCCCCCTGCCATGCAGATTTGTGACTGCCCTGCCCATGCTGCATAATACAGCTGCACAGCTGTGCTGTGGTCTGTGCTGAGTCACTTCTGATTTGGGTGGATATAGCCAGATCCTGTTAGGTTCTGATTTTTTTTTTGGCTTTAATTTCTCTGCTAGTCTACTGCTTTACAACCAAAGCAGAGAAGTCAGTCTATGGCAGAGTTGTCTCTGTAAATTTTCTAACCACAGAGGCCACCCCTGCCCCCTGGTCCATTCCTGATGCTAGCCTCTAGTTCTATCCCCATTTGTGCTGGTTCATTCCCGCTGCTCAGGACAAACCTTTTCTGGTGATCTTCCAGATTATCTTTGGCTGGTAAGTTGTTATACTTCCAATCTTTGTGAATTTTACCGGTCAAGCACTATTTTTGAAGCTGAATTTAATAATTGGTAGTGAGGGTATGAGAGAGGCTCAGAAAGTCGCCTGTGCCTTCTCTGCCATCTTTGCTCTGCCCCCAGAACTGAATATCTTTAATCTATATAAGATTGTCTGATGTATTGGGGAAAGCAAGGGAAGGAAGAGAGGGGAAACATTTGGAACATAGTTTTGCAAAAGTTGTAAACTATCTTTGCATGTATTTAGAAAACTAAAATACTATTCAAAAATAAATAATCCCTGACGTGTGTGTGTGTCTGTATGTGTATGTGTATGTGTGTGTATACATGTGCACATGTTTCCATATTGAGAGAAAGAGTAATAATTAACAACTATAACACAAAGCAGTTTCAAGATGTTATTTTCAGAGACCTAAAATTGGACTGGGCAGATCTTTAGTTTGATCTAGAATATTAATGCTGCTGATTTCACCTATGTAGTCATTCTGGAATTACATTACTGGCTGTGAAGTCCATGATTGTACTTTATGGTGTCAGTGAAAAAAAATATTGACTCTAATGTTACCACAATATTATCATAAGTAGGGGAGGGACTCTGCTCTTTTTTTGAAAGGTCAATGGCAGTAGAACTTTCCTCAAATGCCCCTTTCTAACAACTTTTAAAGAAAAACGCACCTTAAACATTTCTGAGCAAGCAAGTCAACAAAAAGCCTTAGTAAGTAATATTTTCAACCAAGAGGGATCTTAGGAAGACAGAAAAGGGGTGTTCTATCAGCATTGGGGTTGAGACTAGATGAGAGCAAAAAATAATACTTTCTGTGTGCTTAGAAGTGTCAGTAGCAACAACAGCAACAACAACACTAGGAATATCCAGTGTCCAGGAATAGAAAGGGGACTGAGTTTCTGGTTAGAAAGAGATTTCTAGGGGAATCTTTATATTAGCAAAGGGTGCAGGATGACCCAGTTCAATCACCCACCATTTCTATTCTGAGATGCTATTTCTTTTCTTTTTTTTTTTTTTAGCTTTTTATTTTTAATACATTTGCATGGGTAATTGTCAACATTCATCCTTGCAAAACCATGTGTTCCAGCTCGGGCGGAGCCAAGATGGCGGAGAAGATACACACTACTCTGTGAACGTCCTTACTCCCTCACAACCAATTAGATAAATCAGCCTCAGAAATAGCACTGAACTGATAGATACCACAAGGACTGGAAGCACGACTTACCAGCTGAAGAGAATCTGGAGTTTCAACAGAAAAGGTCAGTTCCCAGGGGAGGAAGAAGAGAGGCCAGCACAGACGGCTGGGTGCTAGCACACTGCACTGATCGCACTGGGAAGGGCTCTGGGATAAGAGAAGCCACTGAGATAGAGAAATCTGGCACAGGCTGTTAGCTCTTCTCTGCTTATAATACAGCAGTTCAGAAGAGAAATCTAAACCACTTTAAAAATTCAAAGATAGATTAGATCTTCCCAGATCCTGGGGATGACTCAGCAGATCTTGGCACAGTGGGTGTGGCCCCTAGCTCTCACCTGTGACTAGTTAAGAGATTGAGAAGTGGGCTGATATGTTCCAAGGCAACACACACTGCCTGGCTCAGCTGAAGGCTGTGAAACTCAGCCCGGGAAGCCCCAGAGAAGCGGAACCTTTGAACTAGGGACCGCAGTTTCTGGCAGACACTTCCAGTTTGAGTGCAGGGGCTTTCCACATCACCTGCTGCAGACATCCATGCCCCACCGGGACGCATAGGCTGGGCTTTGTGTCGCCTTTACTGTTCAGTCTCAAACCTCAGGGAAGCCTCTAGAACACAGCGCCCTCAAAGTACAGCAATGCTGATCACCTCTGAGGCACTTCCAGGGAGGGGGTGGGGAACTCTCTCCCAGAGCTCTCTCTTAGCTCAGGCGCAGGAGCCGCTGCATCCATCCAGTCTGGGAGGAAGCTGGTAAAGAAATAAATTAATAATTTCCTACCCCAGGGACAGACCCCAAAAGATTTTTAAAGTATGAGCAAAAAGGCAAGAAAAACTATAGATTCCTTCTACACAGAGAAAGAGCGGATATCCAACCCCGAGGAAGTTAACAGCAGAGAGTCAGAAGATAACAACCTAAAGGGGAATGATTCCTGCCCCCCATCACATAACTCTCTATCATAGCTTCTCTTTCCTTTCCCCATTTTTCTTCATAACAACGTCCTGAAATTGGAGTTGGAAAAAAATAAAGAATTCACAGGAGATGCAGGGAAACAAAATTTGTGAATTAGAAAAGGTTAAAAAATCACAGGAAAGTAAGATTTCTGAATTGGAAAAGATAAAAAAGACTCAAGAAAATAGAATTTCTGAATTGGAAAAATAATTTAATTCTCAAAAAAAATTAGGGAAATGGAAAAAAATTCATTAGAGCAAAATAATTCATTTAAAAATGAAATTGGGCATTTACAAAAAGAACTAAAAACTGTGAAAGAAGAAAATAACTCCTTAAAAGTCAGGATGGAACAAATAGAAATGAATGATTCACAGAGAACCCAAGAATCAGTCAAACAAAACGAAAAAAAATGAGAAGCTGGAGAATAACGTCAAATACTTACTGGGAAAATCTATAGACCTGGAAAATAGATCTAGGAGAGATAATCTGAGGATCATTGGACTTCCCAAAAACTATGACCAAAAAAAGAGCCTAGATTCTATTTTACAGGAAATTATCAAAGAGAACTGTCCAGAGATAATAGAAACAGAAGGGAAAGTAGATGTGGAAAGAATTCATCAAACTCCTTCTGAAATAGACCCTAAAAAAAGAACATCACGCAATATTATGGCTAAGTTGCAGAATTACCACACAAAGGAGAAAATCTTGCAAGCAGCTAGAAAAAAACAATTTAAATACCAAGGTGCCACAATAAGGGTCACTCAAGATCTGGCTGCCTCCACATTAAAAGATAGAAGGGCCTGGAACCTGATATTCCGTAAGGCAAAGATCAAGGACTGCAACCAAGAATGAACTACCCAGCTAAGTTTAGCATCTTTTTCCATGGAAGAAGATGGTCATTCAGTGAAATAGAGTAATTCTATATGTTTCTAAGAAAAAAACCAAACTTAAACAAAAAATTTGATCTCTTCACAAGACTGAAGAGAAACAGAAAAAGGTACACAGAACCCTTGAGAACTGTAACTCTGTTGTGGGTATATAAAAAGTACTCATGGATAATTTGATTTTACTGATATAAAAGAAAAAAAGGGGGGTGTAGTAAAGGGAAGGAGGTCGTTTCAGAAAAAGGGGAAGGAATGATAAAAAGAGGGAAACTACATCCCAGGAAGAGGCATAGAAAATACACCATATCTGAGGGAATTTAGAGAGGGGGAGAATCATTGTGTGAATTTTACTCTCATCAGAAGAGGCTCAAAGAGTAAATAATTGACATATTTGTTTTTCAGAGAATTTTCTCTCACCTCATTAAAAGGGGGGAGAGGAAAAGGGAAAAGGAAAAGGAGAATAAGTGAAGGGACTTGGAGGGAGGGTGAGGGATACTAAAAAAAGGGAGGGCTGCGCATCACAAGGGGGGTCTGTAAATTAAATATCAGGGAAGGGGATCAGGGGGGTCAAGGGAAAAAGCATAATCTGGGGATAATATGATGGCAGAAAATACAGAATTAGTAATTGAACTGCAAATGTGAATGGGATGAACGCTCCCATTAAACAGAGACGGATAGCAGATTGGATCAAAAATCAGAACCCTACAATATGTTGTCTGCAGGAAACACACTTAAAGCAGGGAGATACATACAGAGTAAAGGTAAAAGGTTGGAACAGAGCCTATTATGCTTCAGGTAAAGCCTAAAAAGCAGGAGTAGCTATCCTTATCTCAGATCAAGCAAAAGCAGAAGTTGATCTAGTTAAAAGAGATAAGGAAGGAAACTATATCCTGCTGAAAGGTAGCATAAATAATGAAGCCATATCAATACTAAACATATATGCACCAAGTAGTATAGCATCTAACTTTCTAAAGGAAAAGTTAAGAGAGTTGCAAGAAGAAATAGACAGTAAAACTATAATAGTGGGAGATCTCAACCTTGCACTCTCAGAATTAGACAAATCAAACCACAAAATAAATAAGAAAGAAATTAAAAAAGTAAATAGAACATTACAAAACTAGGTATGATAGACCTTTGGAGAAAACTGAATGGCAATAGGAAGGAATATACTTTCTTCTCAGCAGTTCATGGATCCTATACAAAAATTGACCATATATTAGGACATAAAGATCTCAAAATTAAATGTAGGAAGGCAGAAATAATAAATGCCTTCTTTTCAGATCACAATACATTAAAAGCTACATTCAGTAAAAAGTTAGGGGTAAGTAGACCAAAAAGTAATTGGAAAATGAACAATCTCATCTTAAAGAATGACTGGGTGAAAGAGCAAATTATAGAAACAATTAATAATTTCACCCAAGATAATGACAATGATGAGACATCATACCAAAATCTGTGGGATGCAGCTAAAGCAGTAATAAGGGGAAATTTTATATCTTTAGAGGCTTATTTGAAGAAAATAGAGAAAGAGAAAATTAACGAATTGGGCCTGCAAGTTAAAAAGCTAGAAAAAGACCAAATTAAAAACCCCCAACCAAAAATTAAACTTGAAATACAAAAATTAAAAGGAGAAATCAATTATATTGAAAGACTATTGAATTAATAAATAAAACCAAGAGTTGGTTTTATGAAAAAGCCAATAAAATAGATAAACCTTTGGTAAATCTGATCAGAAAAAAGAAAGAGGAAAATCAAATTGTTACTCTTACAAATGAAAAGGGGGATCTTTCCACCAATGAAGAGGAAATTAGAGATATAATAAGGACTTACTTTGCCCAACTTTATGCCAATAAATTTGATAACTTAAGTGAAATGGATGACTTCCTCCAAAAATATAGGCTCCCTAGATTAACAGAGGAGGAGATAAATTGCTTAAATAGTCCCATTTCAGAAAAAGAAATAAAACAAGCTATTAATCAACTCCCCAGGAAAAAATCCCCAGGACCAGATGGATTCACATGTGAATTCTACCAAACATTTAAAGAACAATTAGCCCCAATGTTATATAAATTATTTGAAAAAATAGGGGATGAAGGAGTCCTAACAAACTCCTTTTATGACACAGACATGGTACTGATACCTAAACCAGGTCGATCGAAAACTGAGAAAGAAAATTATAGACCAATTTCCTTAATGAATATTGATGCTAAAATCTTAAATAAGATATTAGCAAAAAGACTTCAGAAAATCATCCCCAGGATAATACAATATAATCAAGTAGGATTTATTCTAGGAATGCAGGGCTGGTTTAATATTAGGAAAACTATTAATATAATTGACCACATTAATAATCAAATTAATAAAAACCATATGATCACCTCAATAGATGCAGAAAAAGCATTTGACAAAATCCAACATCCATTCCTCCTAAAAACTCTTGAGAGTATAGGAATAAATGGACTATTCCTTAGAATAATCAGGAGCATATATTTAAGACCGTCAGTAAGCATAATATGTAATAGAGATAAAGTGGAACCTTTCCCAGTAAGATCAGGAGTGAAACAAGTTTGCCCACTATCACCATTACTATTCAATATAGTACTAGAAACGCTAGCCTCGGCAATAAGAGCCGAGAAAGAGATTCAAGGAATTTGAGTAGGAAATGAGGAAATCAAACTATCACTCTTTGCAGATGACATGATGGTATACTTAGAGAACCCCAAAGTCTCTGCTAAAAAGCTATTAGAAATAATTCAAAATTTCAGCAAAGTGGCAGGATACAAAATAAATCCACATAAATCCTCAGCATTTTTATATATCACTAACAAAATGCAACAGCAAGAGATACAAAGAGAAATTCCATTCCAAACAAATGTTGAGAGTATAAAGTATTTGGGAATCCATCTACCAAAGAATAGTCAGGAATTATATGAGAAAAATTACAAAACACTTGCCACAAAAATAAAGTCAGATTTAAATAATTGGAAAGACATTCAGTGCTCTTGGATAGGCCGAGCGAATATAATGAAGATGACAATACTCCCCAAACTAATCTATTTATTTAGTGCTATACCAATCAGACTCCCAAGAAACTATTTCAATGACCTAGAAAAAATAACAACAAAATTCATATGGAAGAATAAAAGGTCAAGAATTTCAAAGGAATTAATGAAAAAAAAAAACTCAGAGGAAGGTGATCTAAGTGTACCTGATCTAAAGCTATATTATATAGCAGCAGTCACCCAAATCATTTGGTATTGGCTAAGAAATAGACCAGTAGATCAGTGGAATAGATTAGATACAAAGGACAAAAAAGGGTACATCTATAGCAATCTAATCTTTGACAAACCCAAAGATACCAACATTAGGGATAAAAATTCATTATTTGGAAAAAACTGTTGGGAAAACTGGAAATTAATATGGCAGAAATTAGATATGGATCCACACTTAACACCATATACCAAGATAAGATCAAAATGGGTCCATGATTTAGGCATAAAGAGGGAGATAATAAATAGATTAGAGGAACAGAGGATAATCTACCTCTCAGACTTGTGGAGGAGGAAGGAATTTATGACCAGAGGAGAACTAGAGATCATTATTGATCACAAAATAGAAGATTTTGATTACATCAAACTAAAAAGTTTCTGTACACACAATACTAATGCAAACAAGTTTAGAAGGGAAGTAACAAATTGGGAAAATATTTTTAAAAGCAAAAGTTCTGACAAAGGTCTCATTCCCAAAATATATAGAGAACTGACCCTAATTTATAAGAAATCAAACCATTCTCCAATTGATAAATGGTCAAAGGATATGAACAGACAAGTCTCAGATGAAGAAATTGAAACTATATCCACTCATATGAAAGAGTGTTCCAAATCACTACTGATCAGAGAAATGCAAATTAAGACAACTCTGAGATACCACTACACACCTGTCAGATTGGCTAAGATGACAGGAACAAATAATGATGAATGTTGGAGGGGATGTGGGAAAACTGGGACACTGATGCATTGTTGGTGGAGTTGTGAAGGAATTAAGCCATTCTGGAGAGCAATTTGGAACTATGCCCAAAAAGTTATCAAACTGTGCATACCCTTTGACCCAGCAGTACTACTACTGGGCTCATATCCCAAAGAAATACTAAAGAGCGGAAAGAGACCTGTATGTACCAAAATGTTTGTGGCAGCTCTTTTTGTTGTAGCTAGAAACTGGAAGATGAATGAATGTCCATCAGTTGGAGAATGATTGGGTAAATTATGGTATATGAATGTTATGGAATATTATTGCTCCTTAAGAAATGACCAGCAGGAGGAATACAGAGAGGCTTGGAGAGACTTACATCAACTGATGCTGAGTGAAATGAGCAGAACCAGAAGATCACTGTACACTTCAACAACAACACTATATGAGGATGTATTGTGATGGAAGTGCAAATCTTCAACATAAAGAAGAGCCAACTCACTTCCAGTTGATCAATGATGGACAGAGGTAACTACACCCAGAGAAGAAACACTGGGAAGTGAATGTAAATTGTTAGCACTAATGTCTGTCTGCCCAGGTTACATGTACCTTCGGAATCTAATGCTTATTGTTCAACAAGAAAATGGTATTTACACACATGTATTGTATCTAGGTTATATTGTAACACATGTAAAATGTATGGGGCTGCCTGTCATCGGGGGGAGGGAGTAGAAGGAGGGGGGATAACTTGGAAAAATGAATACAAGGGATAATATTATAAAAATATATAATAATAAAAAATAAATTAAAAAAAAAACATGTGTTCCATATTTTTCCTCCCTTCCCCCCAGCCCATACCCTAGGCAGCAAGTAATCTAATTTTAACTATTATCATGCTGTACAAGAAAAATTTAATCAAAAAGAAAAAAAAAAAGAGAAAAAAAAAACCTAAAATACAAGCAACAACAACCAAAAGAATTAGAATACTATGTTTTGATCCACACTCAGTTCTCATAGTCCTCTCTCTGGGTACAGATGGCTCTCTTCATCACAAGACCATTAGAACTAGCTTGAATCATCTCATTGTTGAAAAGGGCCATATTCATTGACTCATATTTAACATCGTATACCAAGATAAGGTCAAAATGGTATAAAGAATGAGATTATAAATAGGTTAGAAGAACATAGGATAGTTTACCTATCAGATCTGTGGAGGAGGAAGGGATTTGTTAACAAAGAAAAACTAGAGATCATTACTGATCCCAAAATAGAAAATTTTAATTATATTAAGTCATACAACTATTCTGGAGAGGAATTTGGAACTATGCTAAAAAAAATTATCAAACTGTGCATACCATTTGTTCCAACAGTGTTACTATTGGGCTTATATTCCAAACAGACCTTACAGAAGGGAAAAGGTTCCATGTTAGGATTACCAGGTGAGAACTCAGGTTGTCTGGACAGTGACAAGTGAGAATTCAGGTTGTCTGGACAATTACAAGGTGAGAACTCAGGTTGACTTGACAGTTCTCTGGCTCAGACCTTTGGTTTGGGCCTTTAAAGGGAGTTTACAGTTTAGGAATTCTAAGAGGAGCAAGCTCATTGGTTGGAGTACTTCTCCAGGAACTGGCTAAGTGTTGGAACACAAAGATCAAAGTGAAAATGTGTCCACCTTGAGGAATTTTACCAATACATATCACCAATGGCTCTGAAACTTATATTTTGAAAAACTGTTTTATTGTTTTTATTTGAAGTATATCTATCTATACATAAAATAGAAGTATGCACATCCCCCCCGCCCCCCCCCCCCCACTCACTGGGTTATTGTGACAAAAGCATTTTGAAAACTGTCAAACACACTTCCGGCCAAGATGGCAGCGTGGAGGCAGACAGCTGCTTGAGCTCCGCGCTTTCTCTCAAGACTTACTTCATGACAAGCCTCGGAGTTAATGCTTGACCAGAAAAGAAACCCACAAATAATCACCAAGAAAAGACATTCTTGAAATTCGCCAGAGAAGGTCTGTATTTGCTCGGGGGAGGGTCGAACAGACTGGGCGCAGACTGAGGGCAGGCAGCCAGAGCTAGACAGACAGCTCACACAGCTCAGACGGGAGGGGGGAGAGGTACGATCTCTGCCATTCCTATGAAAAGGCTTTTACCCCAGTGTGGATGTTCCGTCTTGGCAGCAAGCCAGGAGCAGCAGAGAGGGTGTAAACACCGGAGGTGAAGATTAAAACCCCAGAAAGCTAGCGTCTCTCAGAACCCGGCCACCCCCAACCCCCACCTGGAGTGACTCAGCATGTTCTCAGAGCCTCAGACTGCAGACTCGGCACAGCCATCACTTTCCTGTTAGTGGCTCTCTGCTGCCCTACCCCCAGTCTGTAGAGGAAGCCCATTAATACCATCCAGCCCCATCCCCCCCAAAGCAGACCTATTGTTTCTCTTGTCAATTTGTTTTCTTTGATTCCGCTCTTGACAAAATGAACAAAAAATTCACAAGGGCTCTAACCATTGACAGCTGCTGTATGGAGAGAGTACTTCTGTATGGTTGGAGTACTTCTTCCCAGAAGCCCTTGCATTATCCCACGCCCATTCTCTGGGAGGATAAAAGAGGACAGCACTCCAGAGATAGGAGAAGTCTCTGTGCTACATCAGGCTTGAAGCGGCTCTCTGTAGGAAGGGAAGTCACTTCTCTGGACAACAGTTAACGGCAACTGTCTGGAGACAATGGTTCTACAGGAAGAAGAATCTGTCCGAGAGATTTGAGTTGACACAGCAGATCTCTTCCCAGAGAGCGATCTGGAGACAACAGCATGCTACATTTGATCCGTCTCTTCTTTTACAACTGTGACCAATATGGTTAAGTTTTATATGACAGCACATGTGTAAACTATATCCAACTGCCTAGCATCCTCAGGAGGGGGGAAGGAGGGAAGGGAGGGAGAAGAGTTCAGAACTCAAAAGTCTTGTAAAAATGAATGCTCCAGTAAATGTGGGAATGGGCATAGAAGAACTGCACGTGTTTAACCTATATTGAATTACTGTCTAGAGGAGGGGCTTGGGGAGAAGTACTCCAACCAATGAGCTTGCTCCTCTTAGAATTCCTAAGGTGTAAACTCCCTTTAAAGGCCCAAACCAAAGGTCTGAGCCAGAGAACTGTCAAGTCAGCCTGAGTTCTCACCTTGTCACTGTCCAGACAACCTGTGTTCTCACCTGGTAATCCTAACAGTTCCACATGTGCAAAAATGCTTGTGGCAGCTCTTTTTGTAGTGGCTAGAAACTGGAAATTGAATGGATGGCCATCAATTGGAGAATGGCTGAATAAATTGTGGTATATGAATGTTATGGAATATTATTGTTCTGTAAGAAATGACTAGCAGGATGATTTCAGAGAGACTTGGAGAGACTTACATGAATTGATGCTAAATGAAATGAGCAGAACCAGGAGATCATTTATACACGGCAACAACAAGATTATACGATGATTAACTCTGATGGACATGGCTCTCTTCAACAATGACGTGATTCAAACCAGTTCCAATTGTTCAGCAATGAAAAGAATCAGTTACACCCAGAGAGAGAACTATGGATATTGAGTGTAGACCACAACATAGCATTTCCATTCTTTCTGTTATTGTTTGCTTGCATTTTTGTTTTCCTTCTCAGGTTTTTTCTTTCTTTCTAGATATGATTTTTCTTGTGCAGCAAGATAATTATATAAAAATGTATACATATATTGGATTTAACATATACTTTAGCATATTTAACATGTATTGCACTACCTGTCACCTAGGCATCTAGGGGAGGGGGTGGTGGGAAGGAGGGAAGAAATTGGAACACAAGGTTTTGCAAAGGTCAATGTTGAAAAATTACCCATGCATGTGTTTTGTAAATAGAAAGCTATAATTAAAAAAAGAGAGAGAAAAAAAAAAAACCATGTCCATCAGAATTGATCATCATATAATTTTGCTGTTACCATGTAATCTCCTGCTTCCACTCACTTAATGTAGCATAAGGTCATGTTTGAGTCTTTCCAGGCTTTTCTGAAATCATCCTGCTAATCATTTCTTATAAAAATAATATTCCATAACATTCATATACCACAATTTATCGAGTCATTCTCCAGCTGATGGACATCCACTCAGTTTCCATTTTCTTGCCACTACAAAAAGGATGCCACAAACATTTTTGCCCAAGTGGGTATGATCTCTTTGAGATACAAGCCCCATAGAAATACTGCTGGATTAAAGGATATGCACATTTTCATAGCCCTTTGAGGATAGTTCCAAATTGCTCTCCAGAATGGTTGAATTAGTTCACAACTCCAACAATGTATTAGTATCCCAGTTTTCCCCACATCCCCTCCAATATTAATCATTATCTTTTCATGTCATGTTAACCAATCTGAGAGATTTGTAATGGTACCTCAGAGTTGTCTTAATTTGCATTTCTCTGATCAATAGTGATTTATTTTATATAACTTATAATATGACTAGAAATGATTTCAATATCTTCATCTGAAAATTGTCTGTTCATATCCTTTGATCATTTATCAATTAGAGAGTGACTTGAATTCCTATAAATTTGAGTCAATTCTTTATATATTTTAGAAATGATGTCTTTATCAGAACCCTTGAATATAATTTTTCTTAGTGTATTGTTTCCTTTCTAATCTTGTCTGCATCAGTTAGTTTTGTTTGTATAAAACTTTTTAACTTAATATAATCAAAATAATCTATTTTGTTTTCAATAATGTACTCCAGGTCTTCTTTTCCTCTCTACATATCTGAGTGTTAAATTATTCCTTGATCTTCTAATTTGCTTATAATATATCACTCTTTATGTCTAAAACATGAACTTGTTTCTACCTTATCTTGGTTTATAATGTTAGGGTAGGCCAATGCCTAGTTTCTGCCATATTAATTTTCAATTTTCCCAGTAGTTTTGGTCAAATAGTAAGTTCTTATCTCAAAAGCTGGCATATTTGACTTTGTCAAATAGATTATTATTGTCACTGACTATTTTGTCCTGTGAATCTAATCTATCCACCGATACTACTCTATTTCTTAGCACCAAATGATTTTAATGATTGCTACTTTAAAATATATATTTTAGAACTGGTACAGCTTGGCCACCTTCATTTGCATTTTTCATTTCCTTGAAATTCTTAACTTTTTGTTCTTCCAGATGAACTTTGTTATTAGTTTTTCTAGCTCTGTAAAATAATTTCTTGGGTATTTGATTGCTGTGGTAATGAATAAGTTGATTAATTTAGGTAGTTTTTTTTTTTTGGATGAGAAAATTGGAATTAAATGACTTGCCCAGGGTCACACAGATAGAAAATATTATGTGTTTGAGGCCAGATTTGAACTGAGGTCCTCCTGACTTCAAGGTTGGTGCCAACTAGCAGTCCTAATTTTTATTATATTGTCTTCGCCTATCCATGAGCACTTGATATTTTTCCAGTTGATTAGATCTGACTTTATATGTGTGAAAAGTGTTTTCTAACTTTATTCATATAGTTCTTGACTTTGCCTTGGCAGGTAGACTCCCAAATATTTTACATTATTTACAGTTATTTTAAATGGAATTGCTCTTTGTATTTCTTGCTGCTGAACTTTATTGGTAATATATAGAAGTGGTGATGATTTATGTGAATTTATTTTGCATCCTGCAACTTTGCAGTTCCAGATCTAGATATAACATTTTATGAAAGTGCCATAAAAGACACTTTGTAAAATTTGGCAATAGTTTGCAATTATATAGTCAATATGGAAATAGGGATTATTTAATGTCATGTCCAGCTTCCTAATCCTAAATTATTATCTCTCTAAATCAAACCTCAACAGGGAAAAACATGGCAGAGAACAATTAAGTTTTAGCCATAGCAGCGAGTTGAGATCCATTACAGAAAGCCTTGTAGTTTCCAAGTTTTGCTTGCTGAATAGTGATACTAGTGATTTAGGACAATAGAATATTAAAGACAGGACCATGGAGGAAATTATTTAATTAGGATTCTAGTGACAAATTCTCTTGATATCTGAGGACAAGCTTAGGAGAGGACAAATAAATTAATTACTCCAAAGATAGACTTGTAGGTTTTGCTAACCAGTGAAAAACACTGTCCCAAACAGCAGATTTTCTTTTCTTTGAATTCAATAATTCAGACATTATATAGACTTGTGTATAGGGATATAACTACTCCACCAAAACCACCAATAATAATAATTGTTAGTATTTTAAGGCTTGCAAGTATTTTACAAATATGGTCTTATTTAATTCTCATGTCAACCTTTGGAAGTAGGTGCTATTATTATCCTTATTTTGCAGATGATAGAACTGAGATTGATAGAAGTTAAGTGACTTTATTCAGGTTCACACAACTAACAAATGTTATAGCCTGGATTTGAATTCAGATCTTCCTGATTAAATGTCTGCCATTCTATTATTCCACCTAACTGTATCTATGTGCATGTTGTGTTTATATTATATATACACATACTTGCAGGTGACACACACATACATGTAATAATTCAGCAAGATGAGCTTTCTTGACTTCAGGCTTGGTGCTCTATTCATTGCGCTACCTAGCTGCCCCAGCTCATATTGAGCTTTAAGCTTAATAGAACCTTCAGACTCTTTTTATAACTACATCCCAATCCACTGTCATGTCCCATTGATCTTTCATTTGTGAAATTGATTTTTTTAACCCAAATGAAAGACTTCACATTTATCATTTTTGAATTTCATCTTTAATAGACAACCCAATTCTCTGGCCTGTCAAAATCCTTTTATGTTCTGATTCTATCATCTGTGCTATTATTATCAATCCTTTCAAGCTTTGTTATCTGTACAAATTTTGTAAACCTTTACCCAAGTTACTGATAAAAAAGTTAATTAGCACAGGCTTATGAGTAGATCCCTAGAGTAGATTTCCTCTGAAGATGACTGCCACATTGACAATGAAATAATTACTCTTTGAATGAAATTGGTTTGAGTACCTTTGATTGTATTATTATTTATTATTATAGTATTATCATAATTGTTATAATCACATCTCTGCATCTTCTCCACAAAATAGCATGACATTTTATTAAAAACTTGTTAAAATGTAATCAAACTATATCCACAACATTCTCCTGGTGTACTAATTTTAGAATCTTGTCAAAAAGTAAAATGAGGCTTCTGGCAAGGGAAGGAGAAGGTAGGCAGAGAGCATTAGGAACACAAGGTTTTGTAAGAATGGATGTTGAAAACCATCTTTGCATGTATTTTGAAAAATAAAAAACTATTACTATTTTTAAAAAAAGTAAAATGAGGTTTAATTTCAGTTATTTTTCAGTTATGACTCTTCATGATCTCATGTAAGGATTTTTTGGCAAAGATATTTCATTTAGTTCTTCAGCTCATTTTATACATGAGGAAACTGAAACAAATAGAGTTAAGGACATGTTCAGGTTGCACAGCTAATAAGTTTCTGAGACTAAAATTTTTTTTGTTTTTTTATTAATCTTATAATTATAAAATTTTTTGACACTATATATGCATGAGTAATTTTTTTATAACATTATCACTTGTATTCATTTTTCCAAATATTTCCCTCCCTCCCTCTGCTTCCTCCCTTAGAAGACAGGCAATCCCATACATTTTACATGTGATACAGTATAACCTAGATACAATATATGTGTTTAAATACAATTTTCTTGTTGCAAGTTAAGTATTGAATTCCGAAGGTATAAGTAACCTGGGTAGATAGACAATAGAGCTAACAGTTTAATTCAATTCCAATGTTCCTTCTCTGGGTGTAGTTGTTTCTGTCCATCATTGATCAACGGGAAGTGAGTTGGATCTTCTTTATGTTGAAGATATCCACTTCCATCAGAATATATCTTCATACAGTATTGTTGTTGAAGTGTATAGTGATCTTCTGGTTCTGCTCATTTCACTCAGCATCAGTTCATATCTCTCCAAAACTTTCTGAATTCATCCTGCTGGTCATTTCTTACACAGCAATAATATTCCATAACATTCATATACCATAATTTACCAACCATTCTCCAATTGATGGACATCCATTCATCTTCCAGTTTCTAGCCACTACAAAAAGCTGCCACAAACATTTTGGCACACACAGGTCCCTTTCCCCTCTTTAGTATTTCTTTGGGATATAAGCCCAATAGTACCACTGCTGGATCAAAGGGTATGCACAATTTGATAACTTTTTGGGCATAGTTCCAAATTGCTCTCCAGAATGGCTGGATTCTTTCACAACTCCACCAACAATGTATTAGTGTCCCAGTTTTCCCACATCCCCTCCAATATTCATCATTATTTGTTCCTGTCATCTTAGCCAATCTGACAGGTGTGTAGTGGTATCTCAGAGTTGTCTTAATTTGCATTTCTCTGATCAGTAGTGATTTGGAACACTCTTTCATATGAGTGGATATAGTTTCAATTTCATCATCTGAGAATTGTCTGTTCATATCCTTTGACCATTTATCAATTGGAGAGTGGTTTGATTTCTTATAAATTAGGGTCAGTTCTCTATATATTTTGGAAATGAGACCTTTATCAGAACCTTTAACTGTAAAAATATTTTCCCAATTTGTTACTTCCCTTATAATCTTGTTTCCATTAGTATTGTTTGTACAGAAACCTTTTAGTTTGATGTAATCAAAATCTTCTATTTTGTGATCAATAATGATCTCTAGTTCTCCTCTGGTCATAAATTCCTTCCTCCTCCACAGGTCTGAGAGGTAGACTATCCTTTGTTCCTTTAATCTATTTATGATCTCATTCTTTATGACTAAATCATGGACCCATTTTGATCTTATCTTGGTATGTGGTGTTAAGTGTGGATCCATATCTAATTTCTGCCATACTAATTTCTAGTTTTCCCAACAGTTTTTTTCAAATAATGAATTCTTATTCTAAATGTTGGTATCTTTGGGTTTGTCAAAGACTAGATTGCTATAGTTGTACCCTTTTTTGTCCTTTGTACATAATCTGTTCCACTGATCAACTGGTCTATTTCTTAGCCAATACCAAATGGTATTGGTGACTGCTGCTATATAATATAGCTTTAGATCAGATACACCTAGACCACCTTCCTCTGACTTTTTTTTCATTAATTCCTTTGAAATTCTTGACCTTTTATTCTTCCATATGAATTTTGTTGTTATTTTTTCTGGTCATTAAAATAATTTCTTGGGAGTCTGATTGGCATAGCACTAAATAAATTCATTAGTTTGGGGAGTATTGCCATCTTTATTATATTCGCTTGGCCTATCCACAAGCACCGAATGTCTTTCCAATTATTTAAATCTTACTTTATTTTTGTGGCAAGTGATTTGTAATTTTGCCCATATAATTCCTGACTTTTCTTTGGTAGATGGATTCCCAAATATTTTATACTCTCAACATTTGTTTGGAATGGAATTTCTCTTTGTCTCTCTTGCTGTTGCATTTTGTTGGTGATGTATAAAAATGCTGAGGATTTATGTGGATTTATTTTGTATTCAGCAACTTTGCTAAAGGTGTGAATTATTTCTAATAACTTTTTATTAGAATCTCTGGGGTTCTCTAAGTATTCCATCATATCATCTGTAAAGAGTGACAGTTGGATTTCCTCATTAATTACTCTTATTCCTTTAATCTCTTTCTCAACTTTTATTGCCAAGGCTAGCATTTCTAATAGAATATTGAATAGTAATGGTAATAGTGGTCAAACTTGTTTCACTCCTGATCTTACTGGGAAAGGTTCCACTTTATCTCTAGTACATATTATGCTTACTGATGGCGTTTTTAGTAGGAATGGATGTTGGATTTTATCAAATGCTTTTTCTGCATCTATTGAGATGATCATATGGTTTTTATTAATTTATTAATATGATCAATTATACTAATAGTTTTCCTAATCTTAAACCAGCCCTGCATTCCTAGTATCAATCCTACTTGATCATAGTGTATTATTCTGGGGATGATTTTCTGAAGTCTTTTTGCTAATATCTTATTTAAGATTTTAGCATCAATACTCATTAAGGAAATTGGTCTATAGTTATCTTTCTCAGTTTTCAATCTGCCTGGTTTAGTTATCAGAACCATGTCTGTGTCATAAAAGGAGTTTATTAGGACTCCTTCATCCCCTATTTTTTCAAATAGTTTATATAACATTGGGGCTAATTGTTCTCTAAATGTTTGGTAGAATTCACATGTAAATCCATCTGGTCCCAGGGATTTTTTCCTGGGGAGTTGAATAATAACTTGTTCTATTTCTTTTTCTGAAATGGGACTATTTAAGCAATTTATCTCCTCCTCTGTTAATCTAGGAAGCCTGTATTTTTGGAGGTAGTCATCAATTTTACTTAAGTTATCAAATTTATTGGCATAAAGTTGGGCAAATAACTCCTTATTTTTTCTCTAATTTCCTCTTTATTGGTGGAAAGATCCTCCTTTTCATTTGTAAGCCTAACAATTTGATTTTCCTCTTTCCTTTTTTTCTGATCAGATTTACCAAAGGTTTATCTATTTTATTGGCTTTTTCATAAAACCAACTCTTGGTTTTATTTATTCATTCAATAGTTTTTTTTTTACTTTCAATATTAATGATTTCTCCTTTTAATTTTAGTATTTCAAGTTTAGTTTTTTGTTGGGGGTTTTTAATAAAGTCTTTTTCTAGCTTTTTAAGTTGCAGGCCCAATTCATTAATCTTCTCTTTCTCTATTTTGTTCAAATAAGCCTCTAAAGATATAAAATTTCCCCTTATTACCACTTTAGCTGTATCCCACAAATTTTGATATGATGTCTCATCGTTGCCATTATTTTGGGTGAAATTAATAATTGTTTCTATAATTTGCTGTTTCACCCAGTCATTCTTTAAGATGATATTATTCAGTTTCCAATTAGTTTTTGATCTATTTACCCCTAACTTCTTTTTGATTGTAGTTTTTATTGCATTGTGATCCTTGAAGAAGGCATTTATTATTTCTTCCTTCCTGCATTTAATTTTCAGATCTTTATGTCCTAATATATGGTCAATTTTTGTATAGGTTCCATGAACTGCTGAGAAGAAAGTACACTCATTTCTATCACCATTCAGTTTTCTCCAAGGTCTATCATACCTAGTTTTTCTAATGTTCTATTTACCTTTTTAATTTCTTTCTTATTTGTTTTGTGGTTTGATTTATCTAATTCTGAAAGTTCAAGGTTGAGATCTCCTATCATTATAGTTTTCCTGTTTATTTCTTCTTGCAACTCTCTTAATTTCTCCTTTAGGAAGTTAGATGCTATACCACTTGGTGCATATATGTTTAGTATTGATATGGCTTCATTGTCTATGCTACCTTTTAGCAGGATATAGTTTCCTTCCTTATCTCTTTAAATTAGGTCACTTTCCGCTTTTGCTTGATCTGAGATAAGGATGGCAACCCCTGCTTTTTGGCTTTACCTGAAGTCTAATAGATTCTGCTCCAACCTTTTACCTTTACTATGTATATATCTCCCTGCTTTAAGTGTGTTTCCTGTAAACAACATATTGTAGCGTTCTGACTTTTGATCCAGTCTGCTATCCGCCTCCGCTTAATGGGAGAGTTCCTCCCATTCACATTCCCTGTTAAAATGACTAATTCTGTATTTCCTTCCATCATATTATCCCCAGATTATGCTTTCTTTTTATCCCTTGACCCCCCCCCCGAACCCCTTCCCCAATATTTAATTTATAGACCCCATTTGTGACATACAGCCCCCTCTTTTCAGTATCCTTCCCCCCTCCTTTGTCGTCCCTTTCCCTTTCTTGTACCCTTCCCTTATTCCCCTTTTCCTTTTTCCTTTTCCTCTCCCCCCTTTTTAATGAGGTGAGGGAGAATTCTCTGAAAAACAAATATGTCAATTATTTACTCTTTGAGTGCACTCTGATGAGAGTAAGATTCACACAATGTTTCTCCACCTCTCTATATTCCCTCAGATGTGGTAGATTTTCTATGCCTCTTCCTGGGATATAGTTTTCCTCTTTTTATCACTTCTTCCTCCTTTTTGATACTATCCCCTTCCCTTTACTACTTCCCCCCTTTTTTAATATTATATCAGTAAAATCAAATTATCCATGCAGACTTTCTGTATATCCACAACAGAGATACAGTTCTCAAGAGTTCTTTTTACTTTTTTCTGCTTCTCTTGAGTCTTGTAGTTCTAGATCAAATTTTTTGTTTAAGTCTGGTTTTTTCTTAGAAACAAATGGAATTCCTCTGTTTCATTAAATGACAATCTTCTTCCATGGAAAAAAATGCTAAACTTAGCTGGGTAGTTTATTCTTGGTTGCAATCCTTTTTCTTTTGCCTTTCAGAATATCAGGTTCCAGGCCCTTCCATGTTTTAATGTGGAGGCAGCCGGATCTTGAGTGACCCTTATTGTGGCACCTTGATATTTGAATTGTTTTTTCCTCACTGCTTGCAATATTTTTTCCTTTGCGTGTTTATTCTGCAGCTTAGCCACAATATTCTGTGGAGTTCTTTTTTTAGGGTCTTTTTCAGAAGGTGTTCGATGAATTCTTTCAACGCCTATTTACCCTTCTGTTTCTTTTATCTCTGGACAGTTCTCTTTGATGATTTCCTGTAAAATAGAATCTAGGCTCTTTTTTTGATCATAGATTTCGGGAAGTCCAATGATTCTCAGATTATCTCTCTTAGATGTATTTTCCAGGTCTATAGATTTTCCGAGTAAGTATTTGACATTATTCTCCAGCTTTTTTTTGTTTTTTTTTGTTTTGTTTTGTTTTGTTTTTTGTTTTGTTTTGTTTGACTGATTCTTGGTTTCTCAACGAATCATTCATTTCTATTTGTTCCATCCTCATTTTTAATGAGTTATTTTCTTCATTCACATTTTTTAGGGTTTTTTTGTATATGCCCAATTGAGTTTTTAAATGAATTATTTTGCTCTGTTGAATTTTTTCCATTTCACTAATTTTTTTTAGTGAGTTATTTTCTTTTTCCAATTCTGAAATCCTATTTTCTTGAGACTTTTTCATCTTTTCCAATTCAGAAATCCTACTTTCCTGTGATTTTTTAACCTTTTCTAATTCACAGATTTTCTTTCCCTGTATCTCCTATGAATTCTTTATTTTTTCCAACTCAAATTTCAGGATGTTGTTATTTTCTATCATAGCTTCTCTTTCCTTTCCCCATTTTTCTTCAAACTCTCTTAACTTTTTGATAGTCTCTTCTAGGAGAGAGTTATGTGATGGGGGGCAGGTATCATTCCCCTTTAGGGTATTATCTGGAGATTGTCAGGTGTTAGCTTCCTCGGGGTTGGATACCCGGTCTTTCTCTGTGTAGAAGGTGTCAATCATTCTCTTTAGCTTCTTACTCAGAGTGAGAGAGAGAGATACAACAGAGGTACCTTCAATACTACTTCATCATACCTCTGTGCTAAGCTTGTTATCTATTCCCCAAACTCTTCATCTTATTTCTTCTTTGTGCCCAGATGGTCTTTTACTATATTCATTTCTTTTATTCCCTCCATTCACTCACCCAAATCTTGACTATAATCTTTCTCCTGGACAATAATTAGAGTAGCTAGATAGCTATGCTAATCAGAATCCTATTCACTTTCTATCTCCACTTCTTAGCCTCCATTAAGGTTCCCCTCAGAATCCACTTTTCTGATCCCTTTATTTATTAGTCTTCTCTCTTCCTCCTCAAATTATCTTAAATCTACTCATCTGTTTAAGTATTTTAATCCTAGTAGCATATAAGATCTGTGAAGACAGGAACTACTTTGCCTTTATATCTCTCATAGATAGGTAGCATAGTACCTTGTATTTAACAGCTGGTACTTAATGCTTGCATGTTAAATTTAATTGACAGAAGAGAAATAGGTTAGTAATATGGAATTCAAGAAGAAAAAAGTAGCAAAAGCTAAAGAATGCTTACAGTTTTTCCAATGGGCATTTTTACCTAAAAATTCTTGATAGTGTAAATTAAGGTCAAGCCAAATTTGGCAAGTATATAGAGGAGAGAGTTCTCAGAATGTCAGATTCTTTCTTTATTCTCCCTGAGCCCCTAAGCATAACCTGTTATCAAGTCTTGTTAGTGTCCTATTCAACATCTCTCTGTCTCCTTTTTATGTATAGCATTATTCCACCTCTTCAGACCCTCATGACTTCTCACTTAAACTATGGTACAACCTCCCTTATTGTATGTCCAAAAGCCAGAGTCTCTCCTCTCTCTACTCCATCTTTTATATAGAATATCAGAGAGATATTCCAAAACACAGGAACAATAATGTCACTCCCCCCTCCTTATGAAGTGCCAGTTGTCTACAAGATCAAATACAAACTGCTTTATTTAACTTTTAAAACCCTTTCCTGGTACTGAATGATAGACTGTACAAAAGAACTGGGCAATTCTTCCTGTCTGTCTTTTAGAGTCCTTAGCTTCCTTCAAAAAGAGACTCAGTTGTTATATCTTAACATGAGACTTTTCCAAATCTCCTCCTTAGTGCTTTCCTTCTCTTACACTACATTGTGTTACAAATTTTGTATTAACTTTTTTAGCTATACATAAAGTTAAATTCTTTGAGGACAGAGACTATTTCATGTTTGTCTTTGTATTTCTAGCATTAAATACAAGACAGGACATTTAAGAAGTGCTTAATAAATTCTTATTGAACTGAATTTAATTAATCACATTTACTCAAAATGAATGACATCAATGTGATCCCTGGTAAATTTCAAGGAATTACTGAATAACATTATTTTAGAAAGATAGGAAGGAAATTTAGAGGACATTCTAATTCTATTCCCATAAGAAGAAGGTCTTGGAAACTAGAAAGTCTGGCATTTTATTTTTAACATTTTTCATTCTTCTATAGATAAGGGTTACTTGGGGTTTCATATTGCTTTATAGGTGGCTCAGTTTCATCATATGTTAGTTGGCAGAGATAGAGGTCCTTTGTTCTATGAAGAAGAGAGAAGGAAATGCTTTATATTTCATATATATGTATATGTGTATATGTATGTATGTGTGTATACACACATATTAGCATAGATGTTTATATTTATCTTGACTTGTTCCTCAGCCATCCATCGAACCATATTTGTACTTCAAGGAGGCAGATCTTTGGCAGCTTCAGAAAATAACTGCTGTGAGCTGAGAACAAAGTCTCACTGAGTCTTTGTGGCTAGGATAAGACTGAAAAATTAAGGATTATAGGGCCAAGAGAGTCAAATTAAACATTGACATCAATTTAAAAACCAAGACAAAAATCATAAAAAGAAAAAAAAAAACACCATACTGAATCTAAGCTTCATAGACCCAACCCCAAGTGTCCTATTTTCCATAACTCAGCTAATTTTTTGGAAATCCATTTGGAGCTCAAGCCTTGAGAAACAAGCTAATTTGTAAAATTTTAAATTGTAATAAGAAGGAAAAATATATAAAAATCTATTTAGCCTAGGAGATCTCCCTTGATGATTTCACATTTTTTCACAAAGATAGTTTGCTTTAGATGAGCAAAATAGCAGTGAAGGATTAGCGTGGGCTAAATGCACATTTTAAAAATCCTGCTAGTCCTTGCTGACATCAGCTTAGGTTGTGACAAATGTTTGGATGAAAACAATGTTTTAATCATTTTTTATTGTGCAATGAACATCACTGTGGTATAATGGAAAGTACTACATTAATTCTGAAATCAGATAGGAAGGGTTCATATCTCACTTCTGCTGTCACCTGTTTATGAGATCTTTGGGCAATCACTTTCACATTCTAGTCTTAATTTTCTAATCTGCAAAATGAGAGAGTTGATCTAGATGGGTCTAGAAGGACCTATTATAATCTACTTCATAGCTAAACCTATCATACTTTGATATCAATAGTTAGCTGACCAAATGATAAAACAAAAATTCAAAGAATTTGAGAGCTTAAAGGATCTTTTGTGGCTGTCTAGTCCAATCTGTGCACAAAAGAAGCCTTCAATATATCCTATTCAACAAAAAGATTTGTAGTGAGAGGGCATTCACTATCTCTCCAGATCGCTCATTCTATTTTTGGATAGCTCTAATTAATGTTGCACCAAAGCATTCATTTAAATTCTCCTAGTAGAGGATTGAGGAATGAACATAAGAGTCTTAGAGTTTGAAGAAACTAGTCTCTAGTTCAACCAATATCCTCTAAAAGATTCCCTTTCTAACAAACACAAAAAATGGCCATCCAGCTATTCTTGAATACCTCTATGGAAGAGAGACCCATTATCACCCAACAGTAACCACTGAACTTTTAGACAATTCAAATGTTGTAGGTATTTATCTTTAAATAGAACCTATATCTGTCTCTCTTCTATTCCACATAATGATTTTGTTTGCCATTTAAGACCAAACAGAATTAGTCTAATACCTTTCCCACAAGAAAGTCTTTGATATTTTTTTGGATAGATCAAAAAGCTTTCTTCCACACTTCCTCTCCTTCCCAAGTCTTCTCTTTTCTAGGGTATAAATGTATAGTTCCTTCAACTAATTTGGACTCAAGGCTCTTTGTAAATTGTAGTTTTTCATCCCTTAAGGTTTTCCAGCCTATCAAGGTGTTGAGGAGGAGTAGAAAGGTTGTCATCTATTGCTATTGCTTCATTTATGAATCTTGCTGATAAGGCTTTCTGTATTTCCTCAGTGGTCTGGTTCGTTTTGCAATTCTGAGAACCATCCACTCTTCTTGATCCACTATAGTCCAATCAAACATGGCTCCTCCTGAATTGTTAGCATTCAAGAAATTTTCCTCTCAAGAAGAGTCTTACTTTCTAATGGCTCTTTCAATGGGTGATCAGCTCTACCTGATGAAAAGAGGCTACATAAGGCCTTCAAACACTATATAGTATTCCTTATTAAAGAGTAGGGATTCTTAGTACTTAAACAATTCTTTTAAAGGGTAAAAGATACATGGCATGCAAAGGAATATTAGTAACACTATTAAAGTGATGACCCAAAGCCCCATGAATGAATACATTGGGAAGGGAGACTTACCTTTTTTACCTCGTACTTAATGGCAAGCTTGATTCGGCTCAGACTTGGACGGTGATGATTGGCCCAGACTTGGATGTTCATATCGCCATTTAAAATTGCCTCCACTTCTTCTGTGTCCCTGCAGAGGTCCAGCACACCCACCACAAAATCCTTGCATTGCATAGATAACTTCCTGTAATCATTCTAGCAAAATAAAGAGAAATTGGGGGTATTTAGCACTGGGTTGTACAGAAGCATTCATCCAGGACAGGAATGCAAATCGATAGCTTCTCAAAGGATATTCTAGCCAAGATGATTGTATATATATGGAGAAGGAAAAGCAGTGGGGGGGGGACTGCTTCTGCTACTTTAGCAATGGAGTATCTAGTAGAAGGGTTGTTTAAAATTTGTTTAAAGTGTGTAGCTGAGGGAAAGAGAAGAGTTCAGTAGGAAAAGAAAAAGGGCAGTTTTTGATGGAAAGATTTCTATGTGGGAAAGCTTGAATGGGAACAGGAGGGAATCTTTTGTGCAGATGTAGCTCACCTTCCTTTCCCCCTTCCCTCCCACTAAGTGTGTTACAACCTTTTTTGTTTTCAAGTCAAAGCCAGCTGAAAGAAGCAAACTGTGATTTCAAAGAGACAGCTTACATTTGTTTTTGCTTTTTTAGATACATAATGATTTCCTTGGTGAAGGAATATAGTCATAAATGTGATCTATAATTTGGTAGAGTTATTTTTAAAAGTTTAATTGATATTTTAAAGAATCTTTCAGATTCTTTTATGTGGCATTAGAAGATTCTGTACAAGTTTTAATTGATTGTATAGACTGTATTCTGAGATTATGCCCATAATTTAAAAGGCTTTCTGAAAATAACAGTTTTTTTCTTTGTCCTTTTGAAAATATTTATATTATGAGCAATTTGGAATTTTTCTATGTATTGGGTATTTTAAAGCAAAATGATTTGTATAATGTTTGACTTATGACACTGCCTACTTAGATATGAAAGATGAGTTGTGAACTTACTGGGACAAATTTCTTACTGTTGTCAATATGAGGTCATGGTAAATATGTGTTTGGGATTTATCTGAAACTTTGCTCAATGGAATTTGTTATTTGAGGTAAAATTTGTTGGGCTTGTAATTAATATTTATATGGAGTTTTAAAGCTCCACCCTCTGATGGTTAGTGGAACAATTACTTGGAGTATAACTGGGTTAAGGGTACTTTATCCTGTGTCCTGTATGTGCTGAAGAATCAGTTTTGATATTATGTTATAGTCATATTTCTGCATTTTTTTCTTCTCTTGTGCTTAATAGGAGCCAATAGTCAATAGAATTTGTTAACACAATTCAATTATGTCATACCTTGCTGTTTCCAATCTGTTTATATGTAATCATTATATCCTAAATACTTAGGCAAATGAGTATTTAGCCTAGGCATCTATCTTTTACTAAATATTCGTGTTTGTAGATATTCAGGTTTTTCAAGATTTCTAAATGATGAGAAGACAATTAACAGTGGTCCGTGAAACCTAAACTGCTGTCTTTAATGGGACTATAGCTGACAGCTGTTTGCCTGTTTCCTTAAATGGGAAGCAACTCTATTTTGGCCTCCCCACATCTTGCAGCAGTCCTTGTGAACCAGTTTTTCACTTTTCACTTCGCCCCTTATTATCATGAAGCAGTTTTTAAATGAGAGGCTTTGCCCCCTGCCCCTAATAGACTGATATGGGTAATTGGAAAAAGGTTGATAAATGATTGTTAAGCCCTGAATGGGTCATTTATTACTGTGTGTTTAAGATTGGGATGGAAATTGTTAAAATTGTATAACTCTTGCTCTTATGTTTGAATGATTTTTAGGAAACCCTAATGTGATATAGGTAGGAATTCACTCTTGGGATTTATATGTGGGATGGTTATTTGACAATTTATTTGCTTTTTTGGATGATTCCATTTACCTGAGACAAAAAGGGAGGGAAGAAGAGATAGGAAATTGGGAAAACTGGTGGATTTTTCTCAAAAATGGGAAGAATGGGAACTCCTAGTTTCCTGTCCACTTTGCCCTAGGTACTTCTGCCCCAACCCCTATCTCACTAGTTCAGATTGAATTAGAAGTCCTTTAAGCAGTCCTTTTTCATTTTTACTCCTTGCTTAAACCTACTGGGATGTGATTGCTGGTTATGCTTTAACTTTGAAACACCTTATTCTGTTGGAATTGCCCTGGCAAACTCATCAAAAATCAGAACTGAAAAAAAAAATGAATGATTCATTGAGGCACCAAGAATAAGACAAGTAAAACCAAAAAAAAAAATGAAAAACTGGAGAAAATGTCAAATATCTACTCGGCAAAACAACAGACCTGGAAAATAGATCTGGGAGAGATAATCTGAGGATTATTGGACTTCCCGAAAATTATGATGAAAAAAAGAGCCTAGATACTATTTTACAGGAAATCATCAAAGAGAACGACCCAGATGTAATAGAATCCGAAGGTAAAATAGGCATTGAAAGAATTCATCAAACACCTTCTGGAAAAAAACCCTAAAAAAAACTCCACAGAACATTGTGGCCAAATTTCAGAAGTATCAGACTAAGGAAAAATATTACAAACAGCCAGGAAAAAACAATTCAAATACCAATGTGCCACAATAAGGGTCACTCAAAATCTGTCTGCCTCTACATTAAAGGATTGAAGGGCCTGGAATCTGATATTCTGAAAGGCAAAAGAACTTGGAATGCAGCCAAGAATAAACTACCCAGTTAAGTTTAGCATTTTCTTCCATGGAAGAAGATGCACAGTTCATGAAACAGATGAATTCCATTTGTTTCTAAGGAAAAAACCAGATCTAAACAAAAAAATTGATCTCCAACCATAGGACTCAGGAGAAGCAGAAAAAGGTAAAAGGAACTCTTGAGAACTATATTTCTGTTGTGGACATACATTAAGAGTACATGTAAAATTTGATTTTACTGATATAACAAAAAAAGGGAAGTGAAAATGGAAAGGGGACATTATCAGAAAAAGGGAAAAGTGGAGATAAAAAGAGGGAAACTACATCTCACAAAGAGGCAAAGGAAACCTATCATATCTGAGGGAATTTAGAGAGGGGAGGAATATTGTGTGAATTTTACTCTCAGCAGAGTTGGCTCAAAAAGAAAATAATTGACATATTTGTTTTACAGAGAATTCTCTCTCACCTCATTAAAAAGGGGGAGAGGAAAAGAGAAAAGAAAAAGAGCAATAAGGAAAGGGAACAAGAAAGGGAAAGGGATTTAAAAGGAGGAGAGAGCAATACTAAAGAAGAAGGGCTGCATGATGCAAGTGGGGACCATAAGTTTAATACTGGGGGGAAGGGGTTTGGGGGGCAAGAGAAAAAGGATAATCTGGGGATAATATGATGGCAGGAAATACAGAATTAGTCATTTTAACTGTAAATGTGAATGGGATGAACTCCCCATTAAGCAGAGATGGATAGCAGACTGGATCAAAAGTCAGAAACCTACAATATGTTGTTTACAGGAAACACACTTAAAGCAGGGAGATATATACAGAATAAAGGTAAAAGGATGGAGCAGAATCTATTAGGCTTCAAATGAAGTCAAAAAAGCAGGGATAGACATCCTTATCTCAGATCAAGCAAAAGCAAAAATTGATCTAATCAAAAGAAATAAGAAAGGAAACTATATCTTGCTAAAGTGTAGCATAGGCAATGAAGCAATATCAATACTAAATATATATGCACCAAGTGGTATAGAATGTAACTTCCTAAAGGAGAAGTTAAGAGAGTTGCAAGAAGAAATAAACAACAAAACTATAATAATGGGAGATCTCAAACTTGCACTCTCAGTATTAGATAAATCAAACCACAAAACAAAGAAGAAAGAAGTTAAAGAGGTAAATAGAATATTAGAAAAATTAGGTATGATAGATCTTTGGAGAAAATGAAATGGTGACAGAACGGAGTATACTTTCTTCTCAGCAGATCATGGAACCTATACAAAAATTGACCATATATTAGGACATAAAGATCTCAAAATTAAATGCAGGAAGGCAGAAATAGTAAAGGGTTTCTTTTCAGATCATGGTGCAATAAAAACTACATTCAACAAAAAGTTAGGGATAAATAGACCAAAAAGTAATTGGAAACTAAATAATCTCATCTTAAAGAATGATTAGGGGGGGGGTGGAGCCAAGATGGCGGAGAAGAAACACACGACTCAGTGAACGTCCTCACTCCCTCACAACCAATTAGATAAATTAAGTCTCAAAATTAGCTCAGGACTGATAGATACCACAAGGACTGGAAGCACGACTTACCAGCTGAAGAGAATCTGGAGTTTCAACAGGAAAGGTCAGTTCTCAGGGGAGGAATAAGAAAGACCAGCACAGACGGTGGGGTAGGGGCACACTGCACCCATTGCGCTGGGAAGGGCTCTGGGATCAGAGAAGCCACTGAGGTAAAGGAATCTGGCACAGGCTGTTAGCTCTTCTCTGCTAATTATTTAGCAGTTCAGAAGAGAAAGCCAAAATATTTTAAAACTCAGATTAGATTTTCCCTGGACCCTGGGGGTGACTCATTAGACTCGGCACCAGGGGGTGTGGCCTCAGCTACCACCTGAGAATAGTTAAGAGATTGACAAGTGGGTGGATACGGCCCAAGGCAACACACACTGCCTAGCTTAGCTGGAGGGAGTGGAACTCAGCTCCAGGAAGTCCCAGAGAAGCGGAACCTTTGAACTAGGGACCGCGGTTTCTGGCAGACACTTCCAGTTTGAGCACAGGGGCTTCTCACGTCACCTGCTGCAGACATCCACTCCCCACCCGGACACATAGGCTGGGCTTCGTGCTGTCTTCACTATTCTACGCCCTCGAAGCACAGCAGTGCTAATCACCTCTGAGGCACTTCCAGGGAGGGGGTGGGGAACTCTCTCCCAGAGCTCTCTCTCTCTTAGCTCAGGCTCAGGAGCCGCTGCATCCATCCGGTCTGGGAGGAAGCTGGTAAAGAAGTAAATAATTTCCTACCCCAGAGACAGACCCCAAAAGATTTTTTTAAGTATGAGCAAAAAAGCTAGAAAAACCATAGATTCCTTCTATACAGAGCAACAGCGGGTATCCAACCCCGAGGAAGTTGACAGCAGAGAATCAACAGACAACAAACTAAAGGGGAACGATTCCTGCCCCCCATCACATAACTCTCTCCTAGAAGAAGCTCTTAAAAAATTGAGGGAGATCGAAGAAAAATGGGGAAAAGAAAGGGAAGTTATGATAGAGAATAACAACGTCCTGAAATTGGAGGTGGAAAAAATAAAGAATTCACAGGACATGCAGGGAAACAAAATTAGTGAATTAGAAAAGGTTAAAAAAACACAGGAAAGTAGGATTTCTGAATTGGAAAAGATAAAAAAGTCTCAAGAAAATAGAATTTCTGAATTGGAAAAAGAAAATAATTCTCAAAAAAAAAATTAGGGAAATGGAAAAAAACTCAATAGAGCAAAATAATTCATTTAAAAACGAAATTGGGCATTTACAAAAAGAACTAAAAACTGTGAAAGAAGAAAATAACTCCTTAAAAGTCAGGATGGAACAAATAGAAATGAATGATTCACAGAGAACCCAAGAATCAGTCAAACAAAACAAAAAAAATGAGAAGCTGGAGAACAACGTCAAATACTTACTGGGAAAATCTATAGACCTGGAAAATAGATCTAGGAGAGATAATCTGCGGATTATTGGACTTCCAGAAAACTATGACCAAAAAAAGAGCCTAGATTCTATTTTACAGGAAATTATCAAAGAGAACTGTCCAGAGATAATAGAAACAGAAGGGAAAGTAGATGTGGAAAGAATTCATCGAACTCCTTCTGAAATAGACCCTAAAAAAAGAACACCACGGAATATTGTGGCTAAGCTGCAGAATTACCACACAAAGGAGAAAATCCTGCAAGCAGCTAGAAAAAAACAATTTAAATACCAAGGTGCCACAATAAGGGTCACCCAAGATCTGGCTGCCTCCACATTAAAAGATAGAAGGGCCTGGAACCTGATATTCCATAAGGCAAAAGATCAAGGACTGCAACCAAGAATGAACTACCCAGCTAAGTTTAGCATCTTTTTCCATGGAAGAAGATGGTCATTCAATGAAACAGAGGAATTCTATATGTTTCTAAGAAAAAAACCAGACTTAAACAAAAAATTTGATCTACATCCACAAGACTGAAGAGAAACAGAAAAAGGTACACAGAACCCTTGAGAACTGTAACTCTGTTGTGGGTATATAAAAAATACTCAAGGATAATTTGATTTTACTGATATAAAAGAAAAAAAGGGGGGTGTGGTAAAGGGAAGGAGGTCGGTTCAGAAAAGGGGGAAGGAGTGATAAAAAGAGGGAAACTATATCCCAGGAAGAGACATAGAAAATACACCATATCTGAGGGAACTTAGTGAGGGGGAGAATCATTGTGTGAATCTTACTCTCATCAGAAGAGGCTCAAAGAGTAAATAATTAACATATTTGTTTTTCAGAGAATTTTCTCTCACCTCATTAAAAGGGGGGAGAGGAAAAGGGGAAAGGAAAAGGAGAATAAGTGAAGGGACTTGGAGGGAGGGGGGAGGGATCCTAAAAAAAAAAAAAAAAAAAGAGGGAGGGTTGCGCGTCACAAGGGGGGTCTGTAAATTAAATATCGGGGAGGGGGATCAGGGGAGTCAAGGGAAAAAAGTATAATCTGGGGATAATACGATGGCAGGAAACACAGAATTAGTAATTTTAACTGTAAATGTAAATGGGATGAACGATCCCATCAAACGGAGACGGATAGCAGATTGGATCAAAAAGCAGAACCCTACAATATGTTGTCTACAGGAAACACACTTAAAGCAGGGAGATACATACAGAGTAAAGGTAAAAGGTTGGAACAGAGCCTATTATGCTTCAGGTAAAGCCAAAAAAGCAGGGGTAGCTATCCTTATCTCAGATCAAGCAAAAGCAGAAGTAGATCTCGTTAAAAAAGATAAGGAAGGAAACTATATCCTGCTGAAAGGTAGCATAAATAATGAAGCCATATCAATACTAAACATATATGCACCAAGTGGTATAGCATCTAACTTTCTAAAGGAAAAGTTAAGAGAACTGCAAGAAGAAATAGACAGGAAAACTATAATAGTGGGAGATCTCAACCTTGCACTCTCAGATTTAGACAAATCAAACCACAAAACAAACAAGAAAGAAATTAAAAAAGTAAATAGAACATTAGAAAAACTAGGTATGATAGACCTTTGGAGAAGACTGAATGACAATAGGAAGGAATATACTTTCTTCTCAGCAGTTCATGGATCCTATACAAAAATTGACCATATATTAGGACATAAAGATCTCAAAATTAAATGTAGGAAGGCAGAAATAATAAATGCCTTCTTCTCAGATCACAATGCAATAAAAGCTACATTCAGTAAAAAGTTAGGGGTAAATAGACCAAAAAGTAATTGGAAACTGAATAATCTCATCTTAAAGAATGACTGGGTGAAAGAGCAAATTATAGAAACAATTAACAATTTCACCCAAGATAATGATAATGATGAGACATCATATCAAAATCTTTGGGATGCAGCTAAAGTAGTAATAAGGGGAAATTTTATATCTTTAGAGGCTTATTTGAAGAAAATTGAGAAAGAGAAGATTAACGAATTGGGCTTACAACTTAAAAGGCTAGAAAAAGACCAAATTATAAACCCCCAACCAAAAATTAAGCTCGAAATACAAAAATTAAAAGGAGAAATCAATAAAATTGAAAGTAAAAAAACTATTGAATTAATAAATAAAACCAAGAGTTGGTTTTATGAAAAAGCCAATAAAATAGATAAACCTTTGGTAAATTTGATCAAAAAAAAGAAAGAGGAAAATCAAATTGATAGTCTTACAAATGAAAAGGGGGATCTTTCCACCAATGAAGAGGAAATTAGAGAAATAATAAGGAGTTACTTTGCCCAACTTTATGCCAATAAATTTGATAACTTAAGTGAAATGGATGACTTTCTCCAAAAATATAGGCTCCCTAGATTAACAGAGGAGGAGATAAATTGCTTAAATAGTCCCATTTCAGAAAAAGAAATAGAACAAGCTATTAATCAACTCCCCAGGAAAAAATCCCCAGGGCCAGATGGATTCACATGTGAATTCTACCAAACATTTAAAGAACAATTAGCCCCAATGTTATATAAATTATTTGAAAAAATAGGGGATGAAGGAGTCCTACCAAACTCCTTTTATGACACAGACATGGTACTGATACCTAAACCTGGTAGATCGAAAACTGAGAAAGAAAATTATAGACCAATCTCCTTAATGAATATTGATGCTAAAATCTTAAATAAGATATTAGCAAAAAGACTTCAGAAAATCATCTCCAAGATAATACACTATGATCAAGTAGGATTTATTCCAGGAATGCAGGGCTGGTTTAATATTAGGAAAACTATTAATATAATTGACCATATTAATAATCAAATTAATAAGAACCATATGATCATCTCAATAGATGCAGAAAAAGCATTTGACAAAATCCAACATCCATTCCTACTAAAAACTCTTGAGAGTATAGGAATAAATGGATTATTCCTTAGAATAATCAGAAGTATATATTTAAGACCGTCAGTAAGCATAATATGCAATAGAAATAAACTGCAACCTTTCCCAGTAAGATCAGGAGTGAAACAAGTTTGCCCACTATCACCATTACTATTCAATATAGTACTAGAAACGCTAGCCTCGGCAATAAGAGCCGAGAAAGAGATTCAAGGAATTAGAGTAGGAAATGAGGAAATTAAACTATCACTTTTTGCAGATGACATGATGGTATACTTAGAGAACCCCAAAGACTCTGCTAAAAAGCTACTAGAAATAATTCAAAATTTCAGCAAAGTGGCAGGATACAAAATAAATCCACATAAATCCTCGGCATTTTTATATATCACTAACAAAATGCAACAGCAAGAGATACAAAGAGAAATTCCATTCCAAACAAATGTTGAGAGTATAAAGTATTTGGGAATCCATCTACCAAAGAAAAGTCAGGAATTATATGAGAAAAATTACAAAACACTTGCCACAAAAATAAAATCAGATTTAAATAATTGGAAAGACATTCAGTGCTCTTGGATAGGCCGAGCGAATATAATAAAGATGACAATACTCCCCAAACTAATCTATTTATTTAGTGCTATACCAATCAGACTCCCAAGAAACTATTTTAATGACCTAGAAAAAATAACAACAAAATTCATATGGAAGAATAAAAGGTCAAGAATTGCAAGGGAACTAATGAAAAAAAACTCAGAGGAAGGTGGTCTAAGTGTACCTGATCTAAAGCTATATTATATAGCAGCAGTCACCAAAACCATTTGGTATTGGCTAAGAAATAGACCGGTAGATCAGTGGAACAGATTAGATACAAAGGACAAAAAAGGGTACATCTATAGCAATCTAATCTTTGACAAACCCAAAGATTCCAACATTAGGGATAAAAATTCATTATTCGGAAAAAACTGTTGGGAAAACTGGAAATTAGTATGGCAGAAATTAGATATGGATCCACACTTAACACCATATACCAAGATAAGATCAAAATGGGTCCATGATTTAGGCATAAAGAGGGAGATAATAAATAGATTAGAGGAACAGAGGATAATCTACCTCTCAGACTTGTGGAGGAGGAAGGAATTTATGACCAGAGGAGAACTAGAGATCATTATTGATCACAAAATAGAAGATTTTGATTACATCAAACTAAAAAGTTTCTGTACAAATAATACTAATGCAAACAAGATTAGAAGGGAAGTAACAAATTGGGAAAATATTTTTAAAAACAAAGGTTCTGACAAAGGTCTCATTTCCAAAATATATAGAGAACTGACCATAATTTATAAGAAACCGAACCATTCTCCAATTGATAAATGGTCAAAGGATATGAACAGACAATTCTCAGAGGAAGAAATTGAAACTATATCCACTCACATGAAAGAGTGTTCCAAATCACTACTGATCAGAGAAATGCAAATTAAGACCACTCTGAGATACCACTACACACCTGTCAGATTGGCTAAGATGACAGGAACAAATAATGACAAATGTTGGAAGGGATGTGGGGACATTGGGACACTAATACATTGCTGGTGGAGTTGTGAAAGAATCCAGCCATTCTGGAGAGCAATCTGGAATTATGCCCAAAAAGTTATCAAACTGTGCATACCCTTTGACCCAGCAGCGCTACTACTGGGATTATATCCCAAAGAAATACTAAAGAGCGGAAAGAGACATATATGTGCCAAAATGTTTGTGGCAGCTCTTTTTGTTGTAGCTAGAAACTGGAAGATGAATGGATGTCCATCAGTTGGAGAATGGTTGGGTAAATTGTGGTATATGAAGGTTATGGAATATTATTGCTCAGTAAGAAATGACCAGCAGGAGGAATATAGAGAGGCCTGGAGAGACTTAGATCGACTGATGCTGAGTGAAATGAGCAGAACCAGAAGATCACTGTACACTTCAACAACAATACTGTATGGGGATGTATTCTGATGGAAGTGGAAACCTTCAACATAAAGAAGATCCAACTCACTTCCAGTTGATCAATGATGGACAGGGGTAGCTGCACCCAGAGAAGAAACACTGGGAGGGGAATGAAAATTGTTAGCACTAATATTTGTCTGCCCAGGTTGCATGTACCTTCGGATTCTAATGTTTATTGTGCAACAAGAAAATGATATTCGCACACATGTATTGTACCTAGACTATATTGTAACACATGTAAAATGTATGGTATTGCCTGTCATCGGGGGGAGGGAATAGAGGGAGGGGGGGTAATTTGGAAAAATGAATACAAGGGATAATATTATAAAATATATATAATAAAAAAAAAAAGAATGATTAGGTGAAGCAGCAAATTATAGATACAATTAATAATTTCACTCAAGATAATGACAATGATGAGACATCATACCAAAATTTGTGAGAACCAGCTAAAGTGGTAATAAGGGGAAATTTTATATCTTTAGAGGCTTACTTGAATAAAATAGAGAAAGAGAAGATCAATGAATTGGGCTTGCAACTTAAAAAGTTAGAAAAGGACCAAATTAAAACCCCCTAATCAAATGCTAAACTTGAAATTCTAAAATAAAAAAGAGAAAGTAATAATATTGAAAGTAAAAAAAAAAACTATTGAACTAATAAATAAAATTAAAAGTTGGTTTTGTGAAAAAACCAACAAAATAGATCAACCTTTGGTAAAGGAGTTACTTTGTCCAACTTTATGCCAATAAAATTGATAACCTAAGTGACATGGATGACTACCTCCAAAAATATAGGCTTCTCAGATAAAGAGAGGAAGAAGTAAATTGCTTAAATAGTCCCACTTCAGAAAAAAAAAAAATAGAACAAGGTATTAATCAACTCCCTAAGAAAAAATCTTCAGGACCAGATGGATTTACATGTGAATTCTACCAAACATTCAAACAACAATTAGTTCCAATGCTATATAAACTATTTGTAAAAATAGGGAATAAAGGAGTACTATCAAATTCCTTTTATGACACAGACATAGGACTGATACCCAAAATAGGTAGGTTGAAAACAGAGAAAGAAAACTATAGATCAATCTCCCTAATTAACAGTGATGCTAAAATCTTAAATAAAATATTAGCAAAAAGATTACAGAAAGTCATCCCGAGGATGATGACCAAGTGGGATTTATACCACAAATGCAGGGCTGATTCAGTATTAGGAATACTATCAGTATAATTGGCAATATTAATAACCAAATTACCAAAAACCATATGACCATCTCAAAAGATGCAGAAAAGCATTTGATAAAATCCAACATCCAGTCCTATTAAAAACAATTGAGAGTATAGCAATAAATAGACTTTTCCTTAAAATAATCAGTAGCATCTATTTAAAATCATCAGTAAGCATCATATGTAATGGGCATAAATTGCAACCATTCCCATTAAGACCAGGGGTGAAACAAGGTTGCTCATTGTTACAATTAATATTCAATATTGTATTAGAAATGCTACCCTCGGCAATAAGAGTGGAGAAAGAGATTAAAGGATTTAGAGTAGGTAATGAGGAAACCAAATTATCATTCTTTGCTGATGATATGATGGTATACATAGAGAACCCCAAAGATTCTACTAAAAAGCTATTAGAAATAATCCACACCTTTAGCAAAGTTGCAGGATACAAAATAAATCCACATAAATCATCAGCATTCTTATATGTCACTTACAAAATCCAACAGTTAAAGTTACAAAGAGAAATTCCATTTAAAGTAACTATTGGTAGTATAAAATATTTAGGAATCTATCTGCCAAGGAAAAATCAGAAACTATATGAGCAAAACTACAAAACACTTTCCACACAAATTAAGTGTGATCTAACCAATTGGAAATACATTAAATGCTCTTGGATAGGGCGAGCAAATACAATAAAGTTGACAATACTACCTAAACTAATCTATTTATTTAGTGCTATACCAATCAGACTTCCAAAAAACTATTTTAATGACCTAGAAAAAATAACAACAAAGTTCATATGGAAAGACAAAAGGTCAAGAATTTCAAGGGAATTAATGAGGAAAAAAAAAACTAATGAAATTGACCTTGCTGTACCAGATCTAAAATTATATTATAAAGCAGCATTTACCAAAACCACTTGGTATTGGAAAAGAAATAGACTAGTTGACCAGTGGAATAGGTTAGGTCCAAAGGATAAAATAATCAACAACTTTAGTAATCTAGTGTTTGACACACCCAAGGACCCTAGCTTTTGGGATAAAAACTCAATGATTGTCAAAAATTGCTGGGAAAATTGGAAATTAATATGGCAGAAACTAGGCATTGACCCACACTTAACACCATACACCAAGATCAGGTCAAAATGGGTTCATGATCTAGGCATAAAGAATGAGATTATAAATAAATTAGAAGAACATAGGATAGTTTACCTCTCAGACTTGTGGAAGAGGAATGAATTTATGTCCAAAGAAGAACTAGAGATCATTATTGATCACAAAGTAGAAAACTTTGATTATATCAAATTGAAAAGTTTTTGTACAAACAAAACTAATGCAGACAATATCAGAAGGGAAGCAATAAACTGGGAAAACATTTTTACAGTCAAAGGTTCTGATAAAGGCCTCATTTCCAAAATATATAGAGAAATAACTCTAATTTATAAGAAATCAAGCCATTCTCCAATTGATAAATAGTCAAAGGATATGAACAATTGTCAGATGAAAAAATTGAAATTATTCCTAGCCATATGAAAAGATGCTCCAAGTCATTATTAATCAAAGAAATGCAAATTAAGACAGCTCTGAGATATCACTATACACCTGTCAGAGTGGCTAGAATGACAGAGAAAGATAATGCAGAATGTTGGATGGGATGTGGGAAAACAGGGACACTGATACATTGTTGGAAGAATTGTGAATACATCCAGCTATTCTGCAGAGTAATTTGGAACTATGCTCAAAAAGTTATCTATGCTCAAAAAGTTATCAAGCTGTGTATGCCCTTTGACCTAGCAGTGTTACTACTGGGTTTATATCCCAAAGAGATCTTAAAGAAGGGGAAGGGATCTGTATGTGCAAGAATGTTTGTGGCAGCCCTCTTTGTAGTGGCCAGAAACTGGAAACTAAGTGGATGCCCATCAATTGGAGAATGGCTAATAAATTGTGATATATGAATATTATGGAATATTATTGTTCTGTAAGAAATGACCAACAGGATGATTTCAGAAAGGCCTGGAGAGACTTACATGAACTGATGCTGAGTGAAATGAGCAGGACCAGGAGATCGTTGTATACTTCAACAGCAATATTATATGATGATCAATTCTGATGGATGTGGCCATTTTCAACAATGAGATGAACCAAATCAGTTCCAATAGGGAAGTCATGAACTGATCCAGCAACACCCAGCAAAAGAACTCTGGGAGATAACTATGAATCACTACATAGAATTCCAAATCCCTCTCTTTTTGTCCGCCTGCATTTTGGATTTCCTTCGCAGGCTAATTGTACACTATTTCAAAATCCGATTCTTTTTGTACAGCAAAACAACTTTTTGGATATGTGTATATATAACATATATATACATATATATATATATATATACATATATATATATATATATAGAGAGAGAGAGAGAGAGAGAGAGAAAGAGAGAGAGAGAGAGAGAAAGAGAGAGAAAGAGAGAGAGAGAGAGAGAGAGAGAGAGAGAGAGAGAGAGAGAGAGAGAGAGTATTTAATTTATACTTTAACATATTTAACATGTGTTAATCAACCTGCCATCTGGGGTGGGGGGAAGGAGGGGAAAAATGAGAACAAAAGGTTTGGCAACTGTCAATGTTGTAAAACTACCCTATGCATATATCTGATAAATAAAAAGCTATAAAAAAGAAATAATCCATAACTTTAGCAAAGTTGCCGGATAAAAAAATAAATCCACATAAATCATCTGCATTCTTATACATCACTAACAAAATCTAACAGAAAGTGATACAAAGATAAATTCCATTTAAAATAACTGTCCATAAGATAAAATATTTGGCAATCTATCTGTCAAGGGAAAGTGAGGAAGTATATGAGCAAAACTACAAAACATTTTCAACACAAATAAAGTCAGATCTAAACCATTGGAAAATATTAAGTACTCTTGGATGGGTTGAGTGAATATAATAAAGATGGCAATACTACCTAAACTAATCTATTTATTTAGTGCTATACCAATTAAACTCCTAACAAACTATCTTGCTGACCTAGAAATAATAACAAAATTCATCTGGAAGAATAAAAGTCCAAGAATTTCAAGGGAATTAATGAAATTATAAAAGCAAATGAAGGTGGCCTAGCTGTATCAGACCTAATACTATATTATAAAGCAGTCATCAAAAACATTTGCTACTGGCTGAGAAATAAAGCAGTTGATCAGGCTAGGTTCACAGTGACTATAGCAATTTAGTTATGGCAAACCCAAAGACCCCATCTTTTGGGATAAGAATTCACTATTTGAAGAAACTGCTGGGAAAATTGGAAACTAGTATGGTGGAAACTAAGCACTGACCCACATATAACATTATATATTAAGATAAGTTTAAGATGGCTTCATGATCTAAAAATAAAGAATGATATTATAAACAAATTAGAAGAACATAGAATAGTTTGCCTCTCAGACGTATGGAGGAGGAAGGAATTTGTGATCAAAGAATAATGAGAGATTATTATTGATCACAAAATAAATAATTTTGATTTTATTAAGTTAAAATTTTTTTTGTGCAAACAAAACTAATCCAGACAAGATTAGAAGGGAAGCAATAAATTGAAAAAAAAACATTTTTTACATTCAAAGGTCTGATAAAAGCCTCATTTCTAAAATATATTAGGAATTGACTCAATTTTGTAAAAATTCAAGTCATTCTTCAATTGATGAATGGTCAAAGGATATGGACAGACTATTTTCAGATAAAGAAATTGAAATTCTTTGTAGTGATATGAAAAAGTGCTCCAAATCACTATTGATCAAAGAAATGCAAATTAAGACAACTCTGTGATACACACATTTCAAATTGGCTAAGATGACAGGAACAAATAATGACAAATGTTGGAGGGTATAGGGGAAAACTGAGTCACTGATACATTGTTGGTGGAACTGTGAACAGGTCCAATGATTCTTTTTTTTTTTTATTTTATTAGTATAACTTTTTATTGACAGTACATATGCTTGGGTAAATTTTTACAACAATATCCTTTGCACTCACTTCTGTTCCGAATTTTCCCTTCCCTCACTCCACTAGATGGCAGACAGTCTTATACATGTCAAATATTTTATAGTATATCCTAGGTACAATATGTCTGTACAGAATCAAACAGTTCTCTTATTGCACAGGAAAAATTGTATTCAGAAGGTAAAAATAACCTGAGAAGAAAAACAAAAATGCTAACAGTTCACACTCATTTTCCAGCATATCTTCTATGGGTGTAGATGATTCTGTTCATCATTGATCATTTGGAACTGAATTAGATCTTCTCTTTGTTGAAGATATCCACTTCCATCAGAATACATCCTCATACAGTATTGTTGTTGAAGTGTATAATGATCTCCTGGTTCTGCTCATTTCACTCAGCATCAGTTCATGCAAGTCTTTCCAACCCTTTCTGTATTCATTCTGCTTGTCATTTCTTAAAAAAATAATAATATTCCATAACATTCTCCAATTGAGAGGCCTCCATTTTCCAGTTTCTAACCACCACAAAAAGGGCTGCCACACACATTTTGGCACATACATGTCCCTTTCCATTTTTTAGTATCTCTTTGGGATATAAGCCCAGTAGTAGCACTGCTGGATCAAAGGGTATGCACAGTTTGATAACTTTGGGGGCATAATTCCAGATTGCTCTCCAGAATGGCTGGATTCTTTCACAACTCCACCAACAATGCATCAGTGTCCCAGTTTTCCCATATCGCCTCCAACATTCATCATTATCTTTTCTTGTCATCTTAGCCAATCTGAAAGATGTGTATCACAGAGTTGTCTTAATTTGCATTTCTATGATTAATAGTGATTTGGAACACTTTCACATGAGTGGAAATTGTTCAATTTCATCATCTGAAAATTGTTCATATCCATTGACCCTTTATCAATTGGAGAATGGCTTGATTTCTTACAAATTAGAGTTAATTCTCTATATATTTTAGAAATGAGGTCTTTATCAGAACCTTTAACTGTAAAAAAATGTTTTCCCAGTTTGTTGCTTCCCTTTCAATATTGTTTGCATTAGCTTTGTTTGTATAAAGGCCTTTTAATTTGATATAATCAAAATTTTCCATTTCATAATCAATAATAATCTCTAGTTCTTCTTTGGTCATAAATTCCTTCCCTCCACAAGTCTGAGAGGTAAATTATCCTATATTCCTGTAATTTATTTATAATATGAATCATTATACCTAAATCATGGACCCATTTTGATGTTATCTTCGTGTACTGTGTTAAGTTTGGGTCTATGCCTAATTTCTGCCATACTATTTTCCAGTTTTCCCAACAGTTTTTGTCAAATAATAAATTCTTATCCTAAAAGTTGGGATGTTTGGGTTCATCAAAAACTAGATTGCTATAGTTATTGACTATTTTGTCCTGTGAACTTAACCTATTGATCAGGGAATCCCTGATCAACTAAGTTATTTCTTAGCCAAAAGCAAATGGTTTTGGTGACTGCTGCTTTATAATATAGTTTTAGATCAGATACACCTAGGCCACCTTAATTTAATTTTTTTTTCCCATTAATTCCCTTAAAATTTTCTACCTTTTGTTCTTTCATATGAAATTTGTCGTTATTTTTTTCTAGGTCAATAAAATAGTTTCTTTGGAGTCTGATTAATATAGCACTAAATAAATAGATTAGTTTAGGGAATATTGTCATCTTTATTATATTCACTCAGCCTAAATATTTTTCCAATTATTTTGGGCACTTAATATTTTTCCAGTTATTTAAATCTGACTTTATTTGTCTGGAAAGTGTTTTGTAATTTTGCTTATATTATTCCTGACTTTCCTTTGGTGGATAGATTTCCAAATATTTTATGCTATCGACAGGTTTTTTTTTTTTTTTTTAATTTTTAAAATAGTTTTTATTGACTTCTGGCCAAGATGGCGGCATGGAGGCAGACAGCTACTTGAGCTCCATGTTTTATCTCAGGATTTACTTCATGACAAGCCTCAGAGTTAATGCTTGACCAGAAAAGAAACCCACAAATAATTACCAAGAGACAACATCCTTGAAATTCGCCAGAGAAGGTCTGTGTTTGCTTAGGGGAGGGTCAATCAGACTAGGCGCAGACTGAGGGCAGGCAAGCCAGAGTGAGACAGGCAGCTCACACAGCTCAGACCAGAGGGGGAGGGGTATGATCTCTGCCGTTTCTGCGAAAAGGCTTTTACCCCAGTGTGGATATTCCAACTTGGCAGAAAGCAGGAGCAGCAGAGAGGGTGTAAATACCAGAGGTGAAGATTAAAGCCCCGGAAAGCTAGTGTCTCTCGGAACCGGCCACCCCCAACCCCCACCTGGAGTGACTCAGCATATTCTCAGAGCCTCAGAGGGCAGACTCAGCACGGCCATTGCTGTCCTCTTAGTGGCTCTCTGCTGCCCTCCACCCCAGTCTGTAGAGGAAGCCCATTAACACCATCCAGCCCCATCCCCCCCAAAACAGACCAATTGTTTCTCTTGTCAATTTGTTTTCTTCCATTCTGCTCTTGACAAAATGAACAAAAAATTCAAAAGGGCTCTAACCATTGACAGCTTCTATATGGAGAGAGAGCAGACTTCAAATACTGAGGAGACTAAAAACAGACTGTCCCCAGAGGAATCCCTTTAAGGGGGATATGATCTGCTCCTCAATACAAAAGAATCTCATAGAGGAAATCAAAAAAGCTCTCACAAGAGAGCTGGAAGAGAAATGGGAAAAGGAAAGGGAAGCTTGGCAAGAGAGCCTGGAGAAGTCATCCAGAGTGGATAAAGAGGTCAAATCATTGAGAAATAAAATTAGTGAATTAGAAAAGGCAAACAACTCCAAAGAAAACAGGATTAGTGATCTGGAAAAGGTAAACAACTCCAAGGAAAACACGATTAGTGAGCTGGACAAAGAAATCAGCTCTCTAAAAAATAAAATGGATAAAATGGAAAAAAATTCCATAGAAAATAAAAACACAATTGGACAATTACAAAAAAGATATAAAAAAAGTGAGTGAAGAAAATACATCATAGAAAATTAGACTTGAACAAATAGAAATGAATGACTCAAGGAGAAACCAAGAGGTAGTCAAGCAAAACCAGAGAAATGAAACAAATGAAAAGAATGTCAAATACCTTATTAGAAAGACAACAGACCTGGAAAACAGATCCAGGAGAGACACGTTTTGGAAACAGAGGGTAAAATAGACATTGAAAAAATTCATCGATCACCTACTGAAAGGGACCCTAAAATCAAAGCACCAAGAAATATACTGGCCAAGTTCAAGAACCATTAGACAAAGGAGAAAATATTGGAAGCTGCTAGAAAAAAAGCAGTTCAGATATGGAGGAGCCACAATAAGGATAACCCAGGATCTAGCAGTGTCCACATTAAAAGAACGAAGGGCCTGGAACATGATATTCTGAAAGGCTAAGGAACTTGGTATGCAGCCAAGAATAACTTACCCAGCAAAAATGAGCATCGTTTTCCAGGGAAGAAGATGGACATTTAACAAAATAAATGAATTCCATCTATTTTTGATGAAAAAACCAGACCTACATAAAATGTTTGATAATCAAATACAGAACTCAAGAGATCTCTAAAAAGGTAAAAAGAAATCTTGAGAACTATACTGCTTCCATACAAATATGTAAAGAACATATGTATAATTTGTCCTAGAAACTAGAGGTGGAAAGGAAATTATATCATAACAAAGTGTAAAGTGGTGGTACTACATCTCATGAAGAGACAAAGGTAACCTATTTTATCTGAGAGAAAGAAAGGAGGGAGAAGAACATAGTGTGTATTAATAGACATATTTGATTTATGGTGAAACTTCCACTACATTGAAAAGTGAGAGGGAAGGAGTAAGCTAAGGGGAAGGGAATACAGAAATTGTGAGGAAAAGGGGTAAAATAAGGCAAGGAACTTTAAGGTGGGGGAGGGATACTAAAAAGGGAGGGCTGTGAAAAGCAAGTAGTATTCACAAGTTTAATATTGGGTAGGGGGATAAGAGGGAAGGAAAGAGGAAAAGCATAAGCAGGGGTTAATAGGATGGCAAGCAATATAAAATTAGTCATTCTAACCATAAATGTGAATGGGGCAAACTGCCTCATAAAGAGGAAGCAGTTAGCAGACTGGATTAAAAGTCAGAATCCTACTATATGTTGTTTATAGGAAACACACCTGAAACAGGGTGATACATTCAAACTAAAAGTAAAAGGGTGGAGCAGAATCTACTATGCTTCAGGCAAAGCCAAAAAAGCAGGGGTAGCCATCCTCATCTCAGATCAAGCAAAAACAAAAATTGATCTAATTAAAAGAGATAAGGAAGGGCATTATATCCTGCTAAAGGGTAGCATCAATAATGAAGCAGTATCAATATTAAACATATATGTACCAAGTGGTGCAGCATCTAAATTCTTCCATTTCCCTAATTTTTTTTTTTTTGAGAATTATTTTCTTTTTCCAATTCAGAAATTCTATTTTCTTGAGACTTTTTTATCTTTTCCAATTCAGAAATCCTACTTTCCTGTGTTTTTTTAACCTTTTCTAATTCACTAATTTTGTTTCCCTGCATCTCCTGTGAATTCTTTATTTTTTCCAACTCCAATTTCAGGACATTATTATTCTCTATCATAACTTCCCTTTCTTTTCCCCATTTTTCTTCGATCTCCCTCAATTTCTTAAGAGCTTCTTCTAGGAGAGAGTTATGTGATGGGGGGCAGGAATCGTTCCCCTTTAGGTTGTTATCTGATTCTCTGCTGTCAACTTCCTCAGGGTTGGACACCCGCTCTTTCTCTGTATAGAAGGAATCTATGGTTTTTCTAGCTTTTTTGTTCATACTTAAAAAAAATCTTTTGGGGTCTGTCTCTGGGGTAGGAAATTATTTACTTCTTTACCAGCTTCCTCCCAGACGGGATGGATGCAGCGGCTCCTGAGCCTGAGCTAAGAGAGAGCTCTGGGAGAGAGTTCCCCACCCTCTCCCTGGGAGTGCCTCAGAGGTGATTAGCACTGCTGTGCTTTGAGGGCGTAGAATAGTGAAGACTTCAGGAAGCCCAGGCTATGTGTCCGGGTGGGGAGTGGGTGTCTGCAGCAGGTGACGTAAGAAGCCCCTGCGCTCAAACTGGAAGTGTCTGCCAGAAACCGAGGTCCCTAGTTCAAAGGTTCCGCTTCTCTGGGACTTCCTGGAGCTGAGTTCCACTCCCTCCAGCTAAGCTAGGCAGTGTGTGTTGCCTTGGGCCGTATCCACCCACTTGTCAGTCTCTTAACTATTCTCAGGAGGTAGCTGAGGCCACACCCCCTGGTGCCGAGTCACCCCCAGGGTCCGGGGAAAATTTAATCTGAGTTTTAAAATATTTTGGCTTTCTCTTCTGAACTGCTAAATAATTAGCAGAGAAGAGCTAACAGCCTGTGCCAGATTCCTTTACCTCAGTGGCTTCTCTGATCCCAGAGCCCTTCCCAGCGCAATGGGCGCAGTGTGCCCCTACCCCACCGTCTGTGCTGGTCTTTCTTATTCCTCCCCTGAGAACTGACCTTTCCTGTTGAAACTCCAGATTCTCTTCAGCTGGTAAGTCGTGCTTCCAGTCCTTGTGGTATCTATCAGTCCTGAGCTAATTTTGAGACTTAATTTATCTAATTGGTTGTGAGGGAGTGAGGACGTTCACTGAGTCGTGTGTTTCCTCTCCGCCATCTTGGCTCCGCCCCCCAGCATCTAAATTCTTAAAAGAGAAATTAAGAAAGCAGCAAGAAGAAACAGACAGCAAAACTATAATAGTGGGAGATCTCGCACTCTCAGAATTAGTTAAATCAAACCACAAAATGAATAAGAAAGAAGTCAAAGAGATAAATAGAATACTAGAAAAGTTTGATATAATAGATCTTTGGCGAAAGCTAAGTGGAGACAGAAAGGAGTATACTTTCTTCTCAGAAGTTCATGGAACCTATACAAAAATTGAACATATACTAGGGCATAAAAATCTCAAAATCAAATGCAGTAAGGCAGAAATACTAAATGCATCCTTTTCATAATGCAATGAAAATTACATTTAACAAAAAGCCAGGGGAAAATAGACCAAAAAATATTTGGAAACTAAATAATCTTATTCTAAAGAATGATTGGGTAAAACAGCAAATCATAGACATAATAACTTCACCCAAGAAAATGACAATAATGAGACATCATACCAAAATGTGTGGGATACAGCCAAAGCAATAATAAGGGGAATTTTTATATCTCTACAGGCCTACTTGCATAAAATATAGAAAGAGAGGGCCAACGAATTGGGCTTACAACTAAAATTACTAGAAAAGGAACAAATTAAAAACCCCCAGACAAACACAAAACTTGAAATTCAAAAAATAAAAGGTGAGATTAATAAAACTGAAAGTAAAAAAAAAAACTATTGAATTAATTAATAAAACTAAGAGTTGGTTCTATGAAAAAACCAACAAAATAGACAAACCCTTAGTAAACCTGATTAAAAAAAGGAAAGAGAAAAAGCAAATTGTTAGTCTTGAAAATGAAAAGGGAGAAGGGCAGAGCCAAGATGGCAAGGAAGATACACGCGATTTTGTGATTTCTTCCCTCATTACCAGTTATTTAAATCAGCCTCAAAAATAACACTGGACTGATGGAAACCACAAGGACTGGAACATCCCAGGAAGAGGCATAGAAAATATACCATATCTGAGGGAATTTAGAGAGGGGGAGAAATATTGTTGTGAATCTTACTCTCATCAGAAGAGGCTCAAAGAGTAAATAATTGACATATTTGTTTTTCAGAAAATTCTCTCTCACCTCATTAAAAGGGGGGAGAGGAAAAGGGAAAAGGAAAAGGGGAATAAGGAAAGGTACTTGAAAGGAGGGGGGAGGGATACTAAAAAAAGGGAGGGCTGCACGTCACAAGTGGGGTCTATAAATTAATTATCGGGAAAGGGGTTTTGGGGGGTCAAGGGAAAAAGCATAATCTGGGGATAATATGATGGCAGGAAATACAGAATTAGTAATTTTAACTGTAAATGTGAATGGGATGAACACTCCCATCAAATGGAGATGGATAGCAGACTGGATCAAAAGTCAGAACCCTACAATATGTTGTTTACAGGAAACACACTTAAAGCAGGGAGATACATACAGAGTAAAGGTAAAAGGTTGGAGCAGAATCTATTATGCTTCAGGTAAAGCCAAAAAACCAGATGTAGCCATCCTTATCTCAGATCAAACAAAAGCAGAAGTTGATCTAATGAAAAGAGATAGGGAAGCAAACTATATCCTGCTAAAAGGTAGCATAAACAATGAAGCCATATCAATAGTAAAGATATATGCACCAAGTGGTATAGCATCTAACTTTCTAAAGGAAAAGTTAAGAGAATTGCAAGATGAAATAGACAGTAAAATCATAATAGTGGGAGATCTCAACCTTGCACTCTCAGATTTAGACAAACCACAAAACAAATAAGAAAGAAATTAAAAAAGTAAATAGAACATTAGGAAAAGTAGGTATGATAGACCTTTGGAGAAAACTGAATGGCGATAGAAAGGAATATATTTTCTTCTCAGCAGTTCATGGATTCTATACAAAAATTGACCATATATTAGGACATAATGATCTGAAAATTAAATGTAGGAAGGCAGAAATAATAAATGCCTTCTTCTCAGATCACAATACAATAAAAGGTACATTCAGTAAGAAGTTAGGGGTAAATAGAATAATTGGAAACTGAATAATCTCATCTTAAAGAATAACTGGGTGAAACAGCAAATTATAGAAACACTTAGTAATTTCACCCAAGATAATGACAATGATGAGACATCATACCAAAATCTGTGGGATGCAGTTAAAGCAGTAATAAGGGGAAATTTTACATCTTTAGAGGCTTATTTGAACAAAATAGAGAAAGAGAAGATTAACAAATTGGGCCTGCAACTTAAAAAGCTAGAAAAAGACCAAATTAAAAACCCCCAACCAAAAATCAAACTTGAAATAAAAAAATTAAAAGAGAAATCAATAATATTGAAAGTAAAAAAAAAAAAAAACTATTGAATTAATAAATAAAACCAAGAATTGGTTTTATGAAAAAGCCAATAAAATAGATAAACCTTTGGTAAATCTGATCAGAAAAAGGAAAGAGGAAAATCAAATTGTTAGTCTTACAAATGAAAAGGGGGAATCTTTCCACCAGTGAAGAAGAAATTAGAGAAATAATAAGGAGTTACTTTGCCCAACTTTATGCCAATAAATTTGATAACTTAAGCGAAATGGATGACTTTCTTCAAAAATATAGGCTTCCTAGATTAACAGAGGAGGAGACAAATTGCTTAAATAGTCCCATTTCAGAAAAAGAAATAGAACAAGGATTAATCAACTCCCCAGGAAAAAAATCCCCAGGACCAGATGGATTTACATGTGAATTCTACCAAACATTTAAATAACAATTAGCCCCAATGCTATATAAACTATTTGAAAAAATAGGGGATGAAGGAGTCCTAACAAACTCCTTTTATGACACAGACATGGTACTGATACCTAAATCAGGTAGATCGAAAACTGAGAAAGAAAATTATAGACCAATTTCCTTAATGAATATTGATGCTAAAATCTTAAATAAGATATTAGCAAAAAGACTTCAGAAAATCATCCCCAGGATAATACACTATGATCAAGTAGGATTTATACCAGGAATGCAGGGCTAGTTTAATATTAGGAAAATTATTAGTATAATTGACCATATTAATAATCAAATTAATAAAAACCATATGATCATCTCAATAGATGCAGAAAAAGCATTTGATAAAATCCAACATCCATTCCTACTAAAATTGCTTGAGAGTATAGGAATAAATGGACTATTCCTTAGAATAATCAGGAGCATATATTTAAGACCGTCAGTAAGCATAATATGTAATAGAGATAAAGTGGAACCTTTCCCAGAAGATCAGGAGTGAAACAAGTTTGCCCACTATCTCCATTACTATTCAGTATAGTACTAGAACCACTAGCCTCGGCAATAAGAGCCGAGAAAGAGATTCAAGGAATTAGAGTAGGAAATGAGGAAATCAAATTATCACTCTTTGCAGATGACATGATGGCATACTTAGAGAATCCAAAAGACTCTGCTAAAAAGCTATTAGAAATAATTCACAACTTTAGCAAAGTGGCAGGATACAAAATAAATCCACATAAATCCTCAGCATTTTTATATATCACCAACACAATCCAACAACAAGGGATACAAAGAGTAATTCCATTCAAAATAACGGTCGATAGTATAAAATATTTGGGAATCTATCTACCAAAGGAAAGTCAGGAATTATATAATCAAAATTACAAAACACTTGCCACAAAAATAAAGTCAGATTTAAATAATTGGAAAGACATTCAGTGCTCTTGGATAAGCCGAGCGAATATAATTAAGATGACAATACTCCCTAAACTAATCTATTTATTTAGTGCTATACCAATCAGACTCCCAAGAAACTATTTTAATGACCTAGAAAAAATAACAACAGAATTCATATGGAACAACAAAAGGTCAAGAATTTCAAGGGAAGTAATGAAAAAAAAAATTAAGTGAAGGTGGTCTAGCTGTACCTGATCTAGAACTGTATTATAAAGCAACAGTCACCAACACCATTTGGTATTGGCTAACAAATAGACTAGTTGTTCAGTGGCATAGATTAGGTTCACAGAGCAAGATAGTGAATAAAAATAGCAATCTAGTGTTTTATAAACCCAAAGATGCCAAATTTTGGGATAAGAATTCATTATTTGACAAAAACTGCTGGGAAAACTGGAAATTAGTATGGCAGAAACTAGGCATTGACCCACATTTAACACCACATACTAAGATAAGATCAAAATGGGTCCAAGATTTAGGCAGAAAGAATGAAATCATAAATAAATTGGAGGAACATGGGATGGTTTACCTCTCGGACTTTTGGAGGAGGAAGGAGTTTGTGTCAAAGGGAGAACTAGAGACCATTATTGATCACAAAATAGAAAATTTTGATTACACCAAATTAAAAAGTTTCTGCACACACACACACACACACACACACACAAAAAAAAACTAATGCAAACAAGATTAGAATGGAAGTAATAAATTGGGAAAACATTTTTACAGTTAAAGGTTCTGATAAAGGCCTCATCTCCAAAATATATAGAGAATTGACTTTAATTTCTAAGAAATCAAGCCATTCTCCAATTGATAAATGATCAAAGGATATGAACAGATAATTTTCAGATGATGAAATTAAAACTATTTCCACTCATATGAAAGAGTGTTTCAAATCACTATTGATCAGAGAAATGCAAATTAAGACAACTCTGAGATATCATTACACACCTGTCAAATTGGCTGAGATGACAGGAACTAATAACGATGAATGTTGGAGGGGCTGTGGGAAAACTGGGACACTGATGCATTCTTGGTGGAGTTGTGAAAGAATCCAACCATTCTGGAGAGCAATCTGGAATTATGCCCCAAAAGTTATCAAACTGTGCATACCCTTTGACCCAGCAGTGCTACTACTGGGCTTATATCCTAAGGAAATACTAAAGAAGGGAAAGGGTCCTGTATGTGCCAAAATGTTTGTGACAGCCCTTTTCATAGTGACTAGAAACTGGAAAATGAATGGATGTCCATCAATTGGAGAATGGTTGGGTAAATTATGGTACATGAATGTTATGGAATATTATTTTTCTATAAGAAATGACTAACTGGAGGAATACAGAGAGGCTTGGAGAGACTTATATCAACTGATGCTGAGTGAAACGAGTAGAACTAGGGGATCATTATACACTTCAACATTTATACTGTATGAGGATGTATTCTTATGGAAGTGGATATCTTCAACACAGAGAAGAGCTAATCCAATCCAATTGATCAATGATGGACAGAATCAGTTACACCTAGAAAAGGAACACTGGGAAATGAGTGTAAACTGAGAGCATTGGGTTTTTTTTTTTTTTGTTTGTTTGTTTTGTTTCTCTTCCCAGAATATTTTTACCTTGCGAATACAATCCTTCCTTTGCAACAACAACAATAACAAAATGAGGTTCTGCACATATATATTGTACCTAGGATATACTATAAGATATTTAATATGTATGGGAATGCCTGCCATCTAGGTGAGGGGGTGGAGGGAAGGAGGGGAAAAACTCGGAACAGAAGGGAGTACAAGGGATAATGTTGTAAAAAAATTATCTATGCATATCTACTGTCAAAGAAAATGTTATAATTATAAAAATTAATAAAAATATTTAAAAATAGTTTTTATTTACCAGCTATATGCCTGGGTAATTTTATAACATTGACAACTGCCAAACTCCCTGCTCTAACTTTTCCCCTCCCCCCACCATGGCAGGCTCACCAATACATGCTAAACACGTTAAAGTATGAATCTAATACAATATATGTATACATGTCCAAACAGTTGTTTTGCTGTACAAAAACAATTGGACTTTGAAATAATGTACAATTATCCTGTGAAGGAAATCCAAAATGCAGGTGGACAAAAATAGAGGAATTGGGTATTCTATGTAGTGGTTCATAGTCATCTCCCAGAGTTATTTCGCTGGGTGTAGTTGGTTCAATTCATTATGCTTTATTGGAATTGATTTGGTTCATCTCATTGTTGAAGATGGCCACATCCATTAGAATTGATCATCATACAGTATTGTTGTGGAAGTATACAACGATCCTACTCATTTCACTCAGCATCAGTTCTTTTAAGTCTCTCCAGGACTTTCTGAAATCATTCTGTAGGTCATTTCTTACAGAACTATTATATTCTATAACATTCATATACCACAATTTATTCAGCCCTTCTCCAATTTATGAGCATCCACGTTGTTTCCAGTTTCTGACCCCTACAAAGAGGGCTGCCACAAACATTCTTACACATACAGGTTTCTTTCCCTTCTTTAAGATCTATTTGGTATATAAGCCCAGTACCAACACTGCTGGGTCAAAGGGTATGCACATTTGGATAACTGTTTGAACCTAGTTCTAAATTGCTCTCCAGAATGGCTGGATGTATTCACAATTCTACCAACAATGTATCAGTGTCCCTGATTTCCCACATCCCCTCATCATTCTGTGTTATCTTTCCCTGTCATTCTAGCCAATCTGATAGGTGTGTAGTGGTATCTCAGTTTCGACAGTTATTTTGAATGGAATTTCTCTTTGTATGTATCTCTTGTTGTTGGATTTTGTTGGTGATATTTAAAAATGCTTGATCTGTAATTTTCTTTCTCTGTTTTCATTCTAACTGGCTTAAGTACTGTAGTACCATGTCTGTGTCATAAAAGGGATTAGGTAGAAGTCCTTCATTCCCTCTTTTTTTCTAATAGTTTATATAGTATTGGAGTTAATTGTTATTTAAATGTTTGGTAGAATTCACATGTAAATCCATCTGTTCCTAGGGATGTTTTCTTCAGAAGCTGATTAATAGCTTGTTCTATTTCTTTTTTCAAAAATGGTAATAGTTAAGTTAAGTAATCTAAGGCAATCTATATTTTTGTAGATATTCCTCCATTTCACTTAGGTTATCAAATTGATTGGCATAAAGTTGGGGGAAACAATTTCTTATTATTGTTCTAATTTCCTCTTTATTGGTGGAAAGTTCTCCCTTTTCATTTTTGAATCTAACAATTTGATTTTCCTCTTTCCTTTTTCTAATCAGATTTAACAAAGGTTTATGTATTTTATTGTTTGTTTTTATAAAACCAACTCTTAATTTTATTTATTAATTAAATAGTTTTTTACTTTCAATTTTATTAATCTCTCCTTTTATTTTTAGAATTTCAAGTTTAGTGTTTGTCTTGGGGTTTTAAATTTGTTCCTTCCCTAGAATTTTTAGTTGTAAGCTCAATTCATTGACCTTCTCTTTCTCTATTTTATGCAAGTAGGCTTCTAGTTATATAAAATTTCCCCTTATTACCGCTTTGGCTGCATCCCGCACATTTTTGGATGATGTCTCATTATTGTCATTTTCTTGAGTGGAGTTATTAATTATGTCTATTATTTGCTGTTTCACCCAGTCATTCTTTAGTATGAGATCATTTAGCTTCCAATATGTTTTGGTCTCTTTTCCCTTGGCTTTTCATTGAACGTAATTTTCATTGCCTTATGGTCTGAAAAGGATGCATTTACTATTTCTGCCTCATTGCATTCGAATTTGAGGTTTTTATGTCCTAATATATGTTCAATTTTTGTATAAGTTCTATGAACTGCTGAGAAGAAAGTACTCCTTTCTGTCTCCATTTAGTTTTCTCCAAAGATCTATCATATCTAACTTTACTAGTATTGTATTTACCTCTTTTGACTTTTTTCTTATTTATTTTGTGGTTTGATTTATCTAATTCTGAGAGTGCAAGGTTGAAATCTCCCACTATTATAGTGTTTCTGCCTATTTCTTCTTGCAACTCTCTTAATTTCTCTTTTAAGAATTTAGATGCTACACCACTTGGTATATATATGTTTAATATTGATATTGCTTCATTATCTCTGCTACCCTTTAGCAAGATAATGCCCTTCCTTATCTCTTTTAGTTAGATAAATTTTTGCTTTTGCTTGAACTGAGATGATGATGCCTACCCCTGCTTTTTTGACTTCACCTGAAGCATAGTAGGTTCTGTTCCAACCTTTTACTTTTACTCTATATGTATTGCCCTGCTTCAAGTGTGTTTCCTGTAAACAACTTATTGTAGGATTCTGGCTTTTAATCCAGTCTGCTAACTGCTTCCATTTTATGGGGGAATTCACCCCATTCACATTTATGGGTAAAATTACCAATTCTGTATTACTTGCCATCTTGTTAATCCCTGCTTATGCCTTTCTCCTTTCTTTCCCCCTTACATCCCCTCCCCAGTATTAAACTTGTGAGCACCACTTGCTTCCCACAGCCCTCCCTTTTTAGTGTCCCTCCTCTCACCTTAGAGTTCCTCCCCCTATCTTACACCTTTTCCTCACAAATTCTGTATTCCCTTCCACTTAGCTTACTCCTTCCCTTTTCACTTTCCCCTCCCACTTTTCAATGAAGTGGGAGAAATTTCACCATAAATCGAATATGTCTAATATTTTTCTCTTTAAGCCAATTCTGATGAGAGTAAGATACACATTGTATTCATCCTCCTCCATTCTTTCTCTCAGATATAATAGGTTTCCTTTTCCTCTTTGTGAGATGTAGTACCTCCATTTTACCCTTTTCCTGGTACAATTTCTTTTCCACCTCTAGTTTCTCAAACAAAGTATACATGTGTTCTTTATATATCTTTCTAGCAGAAATGTAGTTCCCAAGATTTCTTTTTACCTTTTTAGGTTTTTCTTGACTTCTATATTTGTAGATCAAAGTTGTTTTTTTTTTTTTTTTTTTTTGGTTCCGGTTTTTTCATCAGAAATAGATGAGATTCACTTTTTTCATTGAATATCCATCCTCTTACCTGGAAAAATAAATGCTTATCATGGCTGAGTTATTTTTGGCTGCATAAGAAGTTCCTTAGCCTTTTGGAATATCATATTCCAGGCCCTTCAATGTGAATGCTGTTAGATCCTGAGCAACCCTTATTGTGTCTCCTCTATATTTGAATTGATTTTTTTCTAGCAGTTTGCAGTATTTATTCATTTGTCTGATAGTTTTGGAATTTTGCCACTATATTTCTTGGAGTTTTGATTTTAGGGTCCCTTTCAGTAGATGATCAATGAATTCTTTCAATGTTTATTTTACCCTCTGTTTCCATAACATCTGTGTAATTCTTTTAATAATTTCCTGGAAAATATTGTCCAAGCTTTTTTTTTTTTTTCATCATATTTTTCAGGAAGTCCAATAATTCTCAGATTATCTCTCCTAGATCTATTTTCCAGGTCTGTTGCTTTCCTCAGAAGGTATTTGACATTTTTTTCCCCATTGTTTCTTTCTTTCTTTTTTTTTTCTTTTTTTTTTTTTGAGTGTTTCTTGGTGTCTCCTTGAGTCAGTCATTTCCTTTTGTTCAATTATGATTTTTAATGAATTATTTTCTTCATTCCTTTTTTTATATCACTTTCTAATTGCCCAATTGAATTTTTCAGTGAATTGTATTGTTCTATGGAATATTTTTTCCATTTCACCAATTTTATTTTTAGAGAGTTATTTTCTTTTCCCAATTCACTAATTCTATTTTTTGATAATTTGATTTCTTTATCCACTCTATCTTTAAACTAGTGTGATGACTTAGCCAGACTCTCTTGCCAAGCTTCCCTTTCCTTTTCCCATTTTTTTTTTTCTAGCTCTATTGTGAGAACCTTTTTAATTTCTTCTGTGAGAGTCTTGTGTGTTGAGGACCAGATCATATGCTCCTTTGGGAATTCATCTGGAGACAGTCTTTTTTTAGTCTTCTCAGAGTTTAAAGTCTGCTCTCTATCCAAATAGAAGCTATCAATAGTTAGAGAGTCTATTTTATTTTTTTGCTCATTTTGTCAAAGAAAATAAACTAACAAAAAAACCCCCCTGCAGTTTGCTTTTTTTTGGGGGGGGGGCTAGATGGTATTTCTGGGCTTCCTCTACAGACTACAGGGGCAGCACTGAGGCACTAGGACAGCAATGGCTGCACTGAGTCTGGGCTCTGAGACTCAGAGCATGCTGAGGCACTCTGGGTGGGTGTGGCCAGGTTTTGAGAGTCCCTACCTTTTCCCGGGTTATAGTCTTTACCCCCTGTGTTTACAACTTCACTGCTGATCTATTGGCTTGTTGCCAAAGTAGCCACACTGTAGTAAAGTTCTCCTTGCAGAAACGGCTGAGATCACACCCCACTCTTCACAGGTCTGCTCAGTGTGAGTTGCCTGCCTTACTCTCACTGTCTGCTGTGCTGCCACTGCTTGTCTTCAGTCTGTGCCTGATCTAACCGTCCCCACCTACGAGCAAAAATAGACCTTTTCTGGTGAATTTTGAGGATATCTTCTGTTGGTAATTATTTGTGGGTTTTTTTTTTTTAGTCCAGCACTAATTCCGAGGCTTGTCATGAAATAAAGTATTCTGAGAGAAAAGGTGGAGCTTAAATGGACTTATATAAATTGATGCTAAGTGAAATGAGCAGAAGCAGGAGATCATTATATTCTGCAACAACAAGACTATATGATGATCGCTTCTGATATATGTGGCTCTCTTCAACAATGAGATGATTCAAACCAATTCCAATTGTTCAGTGATGAAAACAGCCATCTACACCCAAAGACAGGACTCTGGGAGCTGAGATTGATCAAGATAGCATTCTCACTCTTTCTGTTGCTGTTTGGTTACATTATGTTTTCTTTCCCAGTTTTTTTCTTCTTGATCAGAATTTTCTTGTGCAGTAACATAACTTTATAAATATGCATACACATCTTGGATTTAGTATATTTTTTGAAAACATATTTAACATGTATTGGACTACCTGCCATCTAGGGGAGGTCGTGAGGGGAAGGAGGGTATAATTTGGAACAGAAGACTTTGCAAAGGTCAAAGTTGATAGATTAACTCATGCATATGTTTTGTAAACAAAAAAGCTTTAATAAAATATTTTAAAAGAACTATTAATTAGAGAAATGCAAATTAAAACAACTTTGAGATTCTACCTCACACCTCTCAGATTGGTTAATATTAAAGTTAAAAAAAATGGTAAATGTAGGAGGGTATGTGGAAAAACTAATGCATTATTGATGTAATTGTGAAGTGATGTAACCATTCTGGAGAGCAATTTGGAACTGTACCTAAATGGTTATAAAATTGTGCTTACCCTTTGATCCAGCAATGTCTCTATTGAATTTGGATCTAAAAGAAATCATAAAAGAAGGAAAAGACCCACATGTGCAAAAATGTTCATATCAACCGTTTTTGTAATGGTAAGGAACTAGAAATTGAATTCTAGAATTCGGGAATTTGGATGCCCCTCAATTGGCAATGACTGAATCTATTATGATATGCTAATGTAATGGAATATTATTTTTCTATAAGAAATGATGAACAAGCTGATTTCAGAAAACCCTTGAAAGACTTACATGAACTGATGCTAAGTGAAGTGAGCAGAATTAAGAGACCATTGTACATGGCAACAACAAGATTATGTGATGATCAACTGTGATAGACTTGACTCTTTTTAACAACGGCATGATTTAAGGCCATTCCAATAGACTTATGATGGAAAGTGCCATCCACATCCAGAGAGGGAACTATGGAAACTGAATGTGAATTAAAGCATAGTATTTTCACTTTTTTGTTATTATTTACATTAATGCATTTCCTCTTCTTTCTCATGTTTTCCCCTTTTGGATCTCATTTTTTTGCATAACATAATGAATATGAAAATGTTTAGAAGAATTGCACATGTTTAACCTTGGTTTCTTGGTTTCTTGGGGAAGGCATAAGGGAGAAGAAAGGGAGAGAAAATTGTAACAGAAAATTTTGCTAAGGTGAATGCTGAAAAGTATCTTTGCATGTATTTGAAAATATTAAATATTATCAAAAGTAAAAAAAAGAAAAAGAAAAAAGATTTCTTTCTTTTAGGTGGTCAATCTTCTCCATGACTGAAGGCAATTGCCAAATTCATGAGTTCAGAGCAAAGAGTCTTTCCAAGAAAATACAGAATTTTGCAACTCCGGTGTCTTGCCTCACAACAGGCAAGTTGACAAACATAACCAAAAATAAGAATGGTCAACCGTGGAGTGAAAGGACAATCTAAGAAACCATTAATGAAACTGTGAGATAACATTGCCATTCTGAATATCAGTGTGTAATTATACAATCAAAAATGACTAAACTGTCCAAATATTTTAATCCCCAAATCCAAACAATAGAAATAGGATCTTAGGAGGTGAAAGATGGAAACAAAGTTTGGTCCAATATATTCCAGAAAATTTCTAATAACTTTCTTTGTTATAATGAAGAAATTAAAATAGTGTAGGTTGCCACTTATTTGGGGCTGGGGAAAACATCTTTATTATATATCTTACCAATAAAAATGCTTCTGGACTCAAAGGGACATAATTCTGTCTTTTTCTTATTCCAGAGAAAACCATGGAAACTTTTTTGAATATGGAGAACAAAGTGAGCAGAACCTGGGGACCAATTTATACAATAACAACAGAATTGTAAATACACAAACAAATTATAAATAGCAATTATAGTAAAGTTGTAAAGATGAACAATTTCTAAAGAGATAAAGACACTCATCAGTACAAAGATCAGAACATCCATGATAAAATATGCTACTCACAAAAAGGTAATAGATTCAGGCTACAAGTTGAGGTATATAATTTTGGGATATAGCCAACAAAATAATTTATCATATTTGTTAAAAGGGCTTTTTTTCTTTTTCTTTTTTTCAGTTGGGAAGGAGGGAAGATGAGAAGGAGAGAAAATAGATTTTTGTTATTGGACAAGAATAACAGTAAGTTAAAATAGCTATACAAAAAATTAGAAGTCCCTCACTGAGACAGTTATGAATGACACTAGGAATTAAATTTGTCAGTTTCGGGAAAAAAACACAACATAACTAGAATCAAAACCAAAAACCTCAAAGGAAAAATTTAGTAACTAATGAGTTTATTGGATTTCCATCAAGGGAGCCCCATCTAAACCAACAGAGACTCCTCCAAAAAAAAAAAAGGATAAAGTATATATAGCTTCAATTTAGGCAGAGGATGAATTTTAGAAATAATTCAGGGTTGGACAAAGTTTTTGCTGGAGGCTTTGCAGAGTAGGAATAGGGGATGTTGCATCCTTTAATTAGATAGGGTCTATTCCTGAAATTAGAAAACATTAAAGGCTTTTCTTCTTTAGGTTAGCTGTCTATTTGTAAATTTGCCCTAATAAATAGGATGGTCCTTTCTGTTTAGCAGTAAGGAAAATTGAAGAAAAAGTGGAGGCTGCAATACAAAAGAGGATCAGAGGCAAGATAGAGGAAATATAGATATATGTAGTTGCTTTAGCTTTCTCTGATACCCACAATTCTTCCTCTTGTTCTTCCCTAATTTCTATACTATACTAATAACATTCTATACTAATATAGCAGATGCATTTTGAACAGATTGTTGTATCTGGGTAAAGATGGCCTAAATTTAATTTCTAATAAACTGCTTTCTAATTTCCCTACTAGTTCTTGTCAAACAGGGAGTCCTTCCCTTGATGATTTCCTTTGGTTTACTTATACATTGGGTTACTGTTTTCAGTCTCCTGTTTTTCTTGCTTATCCAGTGGTTTTTTGCTGATTTACCTAAAATCCAAAATAAATAAAAAACCTAATATGAAATGGTTTTGATTATTATTATTTCACAATATAATTTGAAGTCTGGCAATACCATATCCATATCTGCTTCATTCATATTTCATTTCTTCCCTTCAGATATTTTTCCTTGAGTCTCTAAATCATCTATACTTAAAAATGAATTTTATTAGTTTTAGTTTCATAAAATATCTCAGAAATTTGTTTTAGCAACATATACTTTATTATATTGATGTGGTTCAACCATGAGCACTGAGTATCTCTCTAATTCTTTGTTTCTTTTTACTTCTCTCTATGCTTAAAAACAAACAAACAAACAACAAAGCCACAAACTTTTATGTACATTTGTGCATGGCTGAGTATGTTATAGTCCAGGAATTCTGTGCACTTTGTAATTATTTTATAGGGTATTTCTCATGTTTTCATCCATTATTTTTAGTATTGCCTATTAATCCTGTCAATTATCATCTTCATTGATTGTATTATGCCAAAATATAACAAAATAGACTTAATAACAGTATGAAATATTTAGATTCTTTTATCAAAGCTAAATCAATGTGACAGAAAGATAACATAAATAAAAGTAAATGCAATTATTAAAAAATAGATTCGATTGAGTGTAGTGACCAGAATAGGAGTAATAAAGAATATGCTCACAGATACATTTTTGAACTATCATTTAGTTTCTGTTGTATGTCATGCTTACTTTGATTTGGTCCTCTCTTTTCCTCACAATTTCCTTACCAGCTTTCCTTTTTCTTCACAGCTCTCTTCCCATAATATCTTTATGTCTCCCTTTAATATTTATTATTGGCAATAGAAAAATTAGAATACAGTAGAAAATGCCCAATAACCTGATTCTGGAAACATAATCCTATTCTTTACCTTTTCCTTTATTCCTTTCTTTTTTTCTATGATAACTCCTGTTTTTCCTTAATAGTATTTTATTTTTCTAAATACATCTAAAGATTTAATGTTTACATTAAAAGTATTTAATGTTTGCTTTCAAATCTTTGTTTTAATTTTATGTGATTTTTCTTCTATCCTGTTTATTTTTATTCCTACTTTGTTATTTTCTTATTCAAAGAATCATTCATTTTTAAGTAACTCCCTTTATTATATATATTTTTCTATTTTAAAGACTTCTTGATTTTTGCCTTAACAGATCTAATTTCTATTGTTATTTCCTTAAAATTTTCATTTAATTCTTTGGTTGGCATTCTGAAGCAGAAGATTAGTATAAGATATTCTAATAATAGCATCAGGAAAATTAAAGCTCAGTATTATTTTGTAAAAGAATCTAAAAACTACCAAGTTGATTTTTTATTTCTTTGTTGGAAGAAGAAGAGTATTAAAGATGAGACAAAAACTCTACTTAGAGAGGATGGGATCAATGAATTACTCAATAAATATTTATTAATTTTCTTCTATATGCCAGGCTCTGCGGTAAGGGCTAATAACTGCCAATAGAGAAAAGGCAGAACTTTTGAAAAAGAGAATATCCTTAATACTGGAAAGGATTGAACTAAAAGTGACTAATAGATTGTTTGTTGGTACTTAAGATTCCTAAGAAAATAATAAAAGAACATTCAGCTTCCCTTATTGAAATCAAGTTGCCCAGCCCAGATCAACTAAGTCCTGGGTCTTAAAAGAATTATCAAATTAGTTTCTGTGAAATCATCAGTTATGTTTGAGTGATCATGCAAAATAGGAGAGGTCCAAAATAAAGAAAATCAAATTTTCAAAATTTCAAAATAATAAATAGAAGAGAGCCTGAAAAATAAAGACTGATGAATTTAAGTGTGACTTCAATTCCTGGAAAAGTTCTAGAAATGATCATTAAAGAAATACTTGGTGAATATCTAGAAAGGGAAATGATGGTTACTTAGAGATAACATCACTAACCTCATTTGTTTTTTGTTAGGTTCTTGCTAAGTGCTAATGAGATAATGAGATATTATGTTCTTACTAAGTGCTAAATCGGTACTTGACAATTCTCTAGTTCTGGCCTTTCTTGGGAAGAGCTTGCATGCTTAGGAGGAGCAAGTTCATTGGTTGAAGTAATTCTTCCCAGAAGCCCTTGCATTATCCCACATCCATTCTCTGGGAGGATAAAGAGGGCAGCTCTGGAGGAAAAAGGGAGTCTCTGCTCTAGACCAGACTTGAGGCAGCTCTCTGCAGGAAGGGAAATCACTTCTCTGGACCAGAGTTGATGGCAACTGTCTGGAGACAACGGTTCTCTACAGGAAGAAGAATCTGTCTGAGAGATTTGAGTTGACACAGCAGATCTCCTCCCAGAGAGTGATCGGCAGCTTCTGGAGACAACTGCACGTTACAGTTTTTGAACAGAATTAGTAAACTAGTAACTGAATGAGGATGTTCTGGATATAATTTACATAAATTTTAGCAAATATTAGACAAAGAATATTCAAATGCAGATTCTAAGAGTTGTCATGAATAGCTCAATGTTAACGTGATACTATATCGCTCGCTAGTGGAATTACCTCCAAGGATCTATTTGGCTTTGAATTGTTTAATATTTCTAATATGGATTTGGATAAAGGCATCAATGTTATTTACAGATATTTGCAAAGTTAAATTCACAGATAATTACCAAACTGGCAGGGTTAGCAGATGCCAGAGTCAAGATTTAAAAATCTTGACAGGTTAAAGCATAGGGATAGGTTTAATACAATAAAATTTAAAGAACCAATTTATTTGCTTATTTAACACCAAATAACACATTGGTGTTAAATGTAGAGTCTTGTATCTTGGTATAAAAAATTCTTCAAGTATAAAGACAGTTGTGAAGTAGATTGAGAGGATAGTATTTAATAAGCTTAGTTACTATGTGATGTGGTGGGCCAACACAATTTCAGTCAAATTCATAGGATGCAAATCCCACAGTATTCTGTTCTCATTAGACTACCTTTGGATACTATAGTTTAAGAAGGTTAGTGATAAAATGGAGAGTGACAGTGAAGGTTGCTTGAATGCATAGAATATGAAGATAAGTAGAAAAAAGCGGATATATTTACCATGGACAAATCAAGACTGGATTGGGGATGGGGAGATATAATTATTTTATATAAGGTTAGATTAGACCTATATTGTTGAATAAGAAATTAAAATTTCATATTAGAATTGTAAGCTCACTCAAATATAACAGGCCTGAGCTTCTAAATTATGGGAATTTGACCATTCCATGAACTCTCTATGTCCTTGACAATAGATACCAGGCACTAGCCATTCCTGGGAATGTTTATGCTTAGGGCTGGGTGGCTTCCTCCCCGAGCATATACAATTACTAAGGAAACACAATCAAGGTGTAGACATATGGAATGAGTCAAAACACCAGATGGTCACTATTTTATATGTCAAGATGATAGGTGAAGTGAGTCAAAATACTAGATATTTGATACATACATATGTCAAGATGATATATGAAGTGAGTCAAAATACTAAATGGTCACACATGCCAGACTTCTTGGCTGAAAGCCCCCTTTGTCTAAGAGGGGTATATAAGATTAAGAGTCCCCTCCTACCTCTCTACTGAGTCTCACCAGCGGGGAGGACGCTTCGCCCGGAAAAATCTTTACACAATTCAAGTTGATTGAGGCTGAAACGGGGCTCCCAGCCATTTGAGTTTTTGAGGTTCCCTTGAATTGGTGATGTATTCTCTTCCTCTATCTCCTATAATTGTCATGTTGTTAATTGGTCTTACTTCTATTTGTTTGTGTAAATCTAAATTGTCTGAACTTGTCTTGTTTGATTAAAACTTTAATACTTTTACTTTTTAACTGAGCTTGACAGTGTCATTTATAGGAGCGAATCCGAACTTTTCTTTAAAATCATAATACAATTGTTTAAACTCAAAGGGCTGAACAAGGAACAAAGGGTGGAGCAAAGAGGCTAGTAACTTGCCCTCCTCGGTGGTTTTCAATAAGGAGTAGGTGGTCACATTCACATAGGATTTAGATTAGTTGGTTACTGAGGTCTTTTCCAGGTCTTAAATCTTATCATTCTGGGCTTCTTAGAACCCCTCTAGATATTCTTGAGAGTTACTCTATTGTCATTTTGAATGGACTTTGCCAAAATTATTGCAATTCTTTCAGGTTCAGTAGAAGATTCTGATTCAATTTTCTTTGTTGCAAAGTACTTATTCCTTGAGATGGCTCTTTATTTCCTTGTCAAACTCATTTCACCTCAGGTAGCATTTATCTGTCAATGGCAGATTTTGAATTTTCTATGATGTCCTTGCTATCTTATTGTCCTATGCTTCTTACTATTAATAATTTCTTTTCTCTACCCTATCAATTTTGTCCTTATCCCTTGCTCATATTGTCTATCTTTGGTTATCTCAGACTATCTGGCTGCTATAAGGTATCACGAAGGGATGAGGTTGTTAAGATACTGTTAAAGAGAATGTCCAGAAGTCTAATGGAGTTAAACTTATCATTCCTGCTTTTTAGTCCCAGTTTTCTTGATTATAGCATTCTTTCTATATTTTGCTTTGTTCAATCTCTATGAAAAGCCTGAGAAACTGATTATAAAGATTTGGTATAGGGCCCCCTGGGATACCAGTAAGTAGAAACCTAGATAGGCTTTTGTAATTGGATTTTCTTCTATACCTTCTTTTCCCTCTTTATGATGGTTCTCTATTTGTTCCTGTACATTATTAAATAGTTTTGACCAGTACTTCACTTCTGAGCTTTTCCCTCTATATAGTTCCCCCCACTACATCCATATTCCTCCACAAGTATTCTTTTTCATTATTTGACTCTTAAAACTGATATTATGGGCCTCAATCTATCCTGGAAATTATTCTACTATGGAACATAGTAAAGAGATTGATTCCAAAAGTCAGTACCTAATATTGCAGCCACCATAAATTACTCAGAAATGATGACTGTAGGAGGAGTGAGGCACATGAGATAGGAACATTGGGTCAATGACTATATTTATTCTATAAGAATTACCTTGTGGTTGGTTCTTTCAATTTTTTCTCATCCTGTTATTGCTGCATTTGCTGCATTTAGGGGATACTTTTCTTGTTTATTTGGTGTGGTTGAGATGGAGGGGGGAGTTGTGCTTTAGGTTACCTCTTACTCCACCATCTTCCCAGGATTCTCTGGAAGAATAACATAGTTATAGATGAGCTCTTTTTGTGGAGAAGTGTGGGATCATTAAAAACATTGCACAATTTCTCAAAAGTTCATTCTCTTCATCCTATTCGATTCTGTATCAGACTTATTGCCATGGGCAGAATTTGTCCCAGTTATTGGAACATTGATAGACTAGCTGTGTGAATTTTACATTCATTTAAATAGAATGGACATTTTTCATCTATTTGGCATTTTTAGTATGTTTAGTTAGGCTGAATTATATAGATTGTGATATTCAAGGGCTAGATGCAATCAACATTATGTCATTATATCACTCTTAGATTTGGATTCTTATATTTGGAGATATATATTCTCCACATATTCTTCAAGCATGATAAATATACTTGTTGAGCATATAGCTCACTATTACATACCTATACTGGTAGTAACTATTGAAAGATTTTTGAAAAAAAAATTCATTTGTTAGATATTTCAAGAAATCTTCTCTAACATACACAAACAATATATTAATGAAAGAAAAATCTTTAAAGTAATTTTTTTACTTTATGAAAATAAATTTGTTTTATACCCAATAATGAACACAATGGGATTTTAAAAAAATTTCTTTCTGTAAATTTGACTCAGTATTGGAGAAGACTTTTGAGAGTCCCTTGGATAACAAGGAGATCAAATTAGCCTATACTTAAAATTAATTCAAATTATTCATTGAGAGTTAGAATATTGAAGCTGAAGCTTAAATATTTTGGCCATATAATGAGATGTGACTCATTGGAAAACACCCTCATATCGGGGAGACTGAATAAAAAAAAAAAAAAGAAATGGCATCATATGAGATGGATAAATAGTATAGAAATAATAAACATGAATTTGGATAGACTTCAAAAGATAGTGAAGGAAAAAAAGGCCTAACATATGACCATGATCCATGGGATTATAAAGAGTTAGACATAACTGAACTTTTCAACAACATAACAACAACAACAATATTTCATTTCACTATGTGATTATAATGATATCATCTGATGAAAAATCTTATTTGTTAAACTCTGCTTCTTCCTCATACTTTTATCAAGGATTTCTTTGCTTTGCTTTGCTTTGCTTTGGTAAGAGCAATAGCCTAATTCCTATCCTAATGCAAATTACACTAGTTTTCCTTAAAAGTTATTAAGAGCACTCTCAAAACTTTTTTGTTTTTTGGTTATCCCCCTAGGAATGACTTGCTTTTTTGCTTATTGAGGAAGTTCAGCACCATTATCAAGATTAGGGAGTAAACTACTTGTGATCATTCAGTAAGGAAAGATAATGTGAATATATCTTGTATCCTTAATAAACTATCTCAAAGACAATTGTGCTAAATTCTTTTAAGCTCTTCACAAGTGTTGTTGGTAAGCCTTCCAAGCAGGGAGTTTAAATTCTTCTACTAGCAGCATTTTCCATTTCATTTTACCTTCAAAACAGTCCAGAGTAAGCAAATTTTGGGAAATGGAAAAAAAAAAAGATTTTATCTTTGGAAAGGAAAAAAATCAAAGCTATTTCCTTGCTGGGAGATGCTTTTGTATTACTAATGGTCATCATAACTCAATTGCCTACGAGGGAAACCTTTTGCAACATATCATCTAAAATTTTAAGGGATTTATATTTATTTATGAATAAGGAAAGAATTTTTTTAGTTCTGAATAGAAGTGGAATGCTAATGAAACTGAACAGGCAATTCCTAGTTCTATAATTCTACATATTCAAGGTTAACCAATAAAGTCTAGCTTGAGTGACCCAAAAAATGAGAGCATGTAAACCAAGGTAAAACCCTAGAATTTTAGAATAGTTTAACAACTAAATGTTGAAGGGACTATGTAAGTTTCATTAGTTTTTTCCTTTTAACTTGTCAAATGAACGGTCAACTAGAATTTTTCCACATGGAATGTGATTTTTGGGTGCGAACCATTGGATGAAGTACTTGAAAGAATAATACTTAATTCTCCCCAAGATCTAAGAGATAATTCTGGAATTAGGGATATGGACAAAATTATCTATAGTAAATGTTTTAATTAGTTGAGAACAGGTGAAATTTAAAAAATTTTTATTGCACAGTTTGTACAACATTGATTCTAGAATCAGGAAGATTTGTTTTAAATCAAGTCTAACTGCAAAATGAGGATAATAGTAGTACCTACTATGTAAGATTGATGTGAGAATCAAATGAGATAATTTAAAAGTGCTTAGTATAGTGCCTGGTACTCTAAGCACTATATAAATGGTCATTCTTTTCCCTTCCCCATTCTCATCATAAAACTATAAAATTATGTTCACACATTTTCCCTCCCTTAAATTTTCAGTGAGGGGTACTCTGTAAAGCAGAGTCAGATTTTGGATGCATTCTTCTTACTTTAACAGAAATGCTACTGCTTGCACTTAGGAAATAGAGACCATGTCCTGACCCAGAGGAGATTCTGGCTTTGTTCCTTTTTCTATTTGACTTTGTTTCTAGTTTACTTTGTGTCTTTGAGCATAAGGGACTGATCCTAAGATTTAACATATCTAGTGATAACAGGTATCAGGAGTTTCTGGGTTCCCCTTTTCAACAAGAGTAATTTTCTGCTTTAGAGAGCATAGTTCTTGACAAGAACAATTTCTTGAGATGATTAGCCATAATCTTTTAGAATTACCTGAACTATGTGGCAGTTTCTGACTTCTTTGACTGTAGTAGTACAGTCAGGGCAGTAATAGTTTGGATTGTAATCAGGACCTAACATAAGAGAGCATAATTAGAGTCCATGATGTCATTCCTAGAAGGTTCTGACAGAGCTCAAGAAACAGCCTTCTTTACAAGAGAGACAGCATAGGGGAGCAGATTCAGTCTCTGCAGTGGTAATATAAAATTTTTCCTATTATGAGACACAAAAGTCTAGATCTAAGTAATGTTCAGGTCCAGTATGGGGTGATATAAGCTGCCCATGAAAGAGAGAGAGAGAGAGAGAGAGAGAGAGAGAGAGAGAGAGAGAGAGAGAGAAAGAGAGGGGTCAAGTAGAGGTAGGCAGGGAACTAGATCCTCCTGGCAGAAGACAATGTGGCATCTTCTAGCACAAATGGCAGAAGAGTGGACACTGATATATGCAATACCCAAAGACTATAGCCTGCAATAGTTCATTGTTTTCTGTAATACAAAATTAATTAATCCTTCCCTGTTGCATCTAAAACACTCAATGGTCATTCTGTAGCTCCTTTCCAGGGAGGTTGTTGAATCACTTGGAGAAATTGCTGTGGAGGTACTTACTCTCTGTCAATAAGGGGTAGGTAAAAATGCCTACCCAGCCCCCCCAAAAAGAAGTGAGACAGGTTCTTGGGAGTTTCTTACAGGATAGATATTTGTTATTACTCTCTCACATTGAGGAGCTTTCAGGGAAAGGGACATCTTGGCTAATGAGCCAGGTAACAGTAGGTAGTGATACAGGATAATTTTCCCCAACTTGTGATACAGATGGGTGATGATGCAGAAAGTATCATCATCTTTGCAGAAGTACTGATAATTCTGCTTAGGTTTTTTTTTTTTTACACTGTGAGCTACAAAAAATCGGCATCATCTACTACTTGAAATTCTGAAATTCTTAGAAATAATTCAGAATTTTAGCAAAGTCGCAGGATACAAAATAAATCCACATAAATCCTCAGGATTTTTATACATTACCAACACAATCCAACAGCAAGAGATACAAAGAGAAATTCCATTCAAAATAACAGTCGATAGTATCAAATATTTGGGAATATATCTACCAAAGGAGAGTCAGGAATTATATGAGCAAAATTACAAAACACTTGCCACAAAAATAAAGTCAGATTTAAATAATTGGAAAGACATTCAATGTTCTTGGATAGGCCGAGCGAATATAATAAAGATGACAATACTCCCCAAACTAATCTATTTATTTAGTGCTATACCAATCAGACTCCCAAGAAACTATTTTAATGACCTAGAAAAAATAACAACAAAATTCATATGGAAGAATAAAAGGTCGAGAATTGCAAGGGAACTAATGAAAAAAAAGTCAGAGGAAGGTGGTCTAAGTGTACCTGATTTAAAGCTATATTATAAAGCAACAGTCACCAAAACCATTTGGTATTGGCTAAGAAATAGACTAGTTGATCAGTGGCATAGGTTAGGTTCACAGGACAAGATAGTGAATAAAAATAGCAATCTAATCTTTGACAAACCCAAAGATCCCAAATTTTGGGATAAGAATTCATTATTTAACAAAAACTGCTGGGAAAACTGGAAATTAGTATGGCAGAAACTAGGCATGGACCCACATTTAACACCACATACTAAGATTAGATCAAAATGGGTCCAAGATTTAGGCATAAAGAACGAAATCATAAATAAATTGGAGGAACATGGGATGGTTTACCTCTCAGACTTGTGGAGGAGGAAGGAGTTTGTGTCCAAGGGAGAACTAGAGACCATTATTGATCACAAAATAGAACATTTTGATTACACCAAATTAAAAAGTTTCTGCACAAACAAAACTAATGCAAACAAGATTAGAAGGGAAGTAACAAATTGGGAAAAAATTTTTACAGTTAAAGGTTCTGATAAAGGCCTCATTTCCAAAATATACAGAGAATTGACTTTAATTTATAAGAAATCAAGCCATTCTCCAATTGATAAATGGTCAAAGGATATGAACAGACAATTTTCAGATGATGAAATTAAAACTATTTCCACTCATATGAAAGAGTGTTCCAAATCACTATTGATCAGAGAAATGCAAATTAAGACAACTCTGAGGTATCATTACACACCTGTCAGATTGGCTAAAATGACAGGAACAAATAACGATGAATGTTGGAGGGGCTGTGGGAAAACTGGGACACTGATGCATTGTTGGTGGAGTTGTGAAAGAATCCAACCATTCTGGAGAGCAATCTGGAATTATGCCCAAAAAGTTATCAAAATGTGCATACCCTTTGACCCAGCCATACTACTACTGGGCTTATACCCCAAGGAACTACTAGAGAAGGGAAAGGGTCCTGTATGTGCCAAAATGTTTGTGGCAGCCCTTTTCATAGTGGCTAGAAGCTGGAAGATGAATGGATGTCCATCAATTGGAGAATGGTTGGGTAAACTATGGTATATGAATGTTATGGAATATTACTGTTCTATAAGAAATGACCAACAGGAGAAATACAGAGAGGCTTGGAGAGACTTACATCAACTGATGCTGAGTGAAACGAGCAGAACCAGAAGATCATTATACACTTCAACAATGATACTGTACGAGGATGTATGCTGATGGAAGTGGATTTCTACAACATAGAGAAGAGCTAATCCAATTCCAATTGATTAATGATGGACAGAACCAGCTACATCCAGAAAAGGACTGGGAAATGAATGTAAACTGTTATTTTTACCTTCTGAATCCAATTCTTCCTGTGCAACAAAAAATTCGGTTCTACACACATATATTGTATCTAAATTATACTGTAATATATTTAACATATATAAGACTGCTTGCCATCAGGGGGAGGGGGTTGGGGGAGGAAGGGAAAAAATCTGAATAGAAGTAAGTGCAAGGGATAATGTTGTAAAAAATTACCCATGCATATGTACTGTCAAAAAATGTTATAATTATAAAATAAAATAAAAAATTAAAAAAAAAAAAAAAAAAAAAAAAGAAATTCTGAAATTCATCATTTAGACCCAAGAGTCACTTCTTCCTTGAACTCTTCTAGATTTAGTCATGTCTTTACTGAGCCTTAAGCTAATATGTTTTGTTTTCTTTTTGTTATTGCAGGTTTTTTCCTTTTATTGCTACCTATATCAGGCTTCTTGAATATTGCAATTTGGGGTTAATCAGTGAAAGGTAAGTGGGAGAATAGTTAAGTGGTAGAATATTGTCTAAGAGAACTTAAGGATCTTATCACAAAGGGTGGAATATAGGAGGAGCAATATGCCAACATTTCCTCCATGAAAGTTGGACTAGTTTTATAAGTCATTGAGATGTTCCCATTATATGTCTTTATCGAATATTTTTGTCGTGATAAGAGAATGTAAATTTCATTTTGTTAATTGTTGGTAATTTTTGTGTGTCTCATTCTGTGCTGATGAACTCAGAACTCTTGTATCTATCACTTTCATAAAATTTAATGGAGATAGGAAAATAAGCAAATTAGTTTTACCACTTTCCCGTTAATACCAGAGACTGAGATTTTTTTCCCCATAAAGATATCTTACAGATACCTTGAGATTTTATCCCTCCACACTTCAGAATTGTGTCTCCAACACAGATTTCATCCTCATAAGCTTGGTCTGTCCAAACTGTTCTTTTTATCTTTGTTTACTTTAATTTCATTGTTATGTCTTCATGAAGTCTATGAGGGAATTGTATAGTTAGGAGTCAAATGTGAACAATCAAATTGTTAATTTACTAAGATAAAAACAAAAATCAATATCAAGGTAAAGTAGAATAAAAAAGAAAAAAAATCAATCAATTGAGGCAATTCCAATCGAAAAATGAGAAATAGATAAATGAATAGACATTATGCATTGACATAGATTTACCATTTTCTAAGGACACATAACTGATATGAATAAATTTACATAATGTAATTTTTTAAAAGCCTAAAAAATCACCTCAGCCAAAAAATGCTTTTTCTTCTTCTTAGGTGGAAAGAGACAATATTCATGGGGAGAATATAAATTTACAGATAAAATCATACAGAAGAGGGTTTATGGAAGATTTTGAGTAAAAGCATCATCTCTTCATCAACTTTAAAATTTGATTTTTGAACTAATTAAAGAAAATCATCCTCAGGTCAGATGAGACTGGAAGAATAGCCTCCAAAAAAGCACCCAACGCCCAACCCTTTTTAGAATTCATTCATGTATCTTGCCTGTGCCACTTCTTAAGAGCACTAGTTTGAACTGAAATGTGACTTTGAACATGAAAATGTCTGATGATTTCTGTTTCTCCCAAGGTGCTTTACTCATTCTAAGCTTTGTATCTTACTGTTTTACTTTATGCTTTATTGTCAACTGACAGATGCTGTGCACATACTAAGATATAAATAAATGTTCATTTATTATTAAATTCATGAGTTTATTAGCTGATCTTTCCTGAGTTGCCAGCCAACATCATCAAACCCATTGGATAGTTCAAATAGAATGTCTTAATCTCAAGCAAAGGTTGTACTTTGAACTTCCCCTTTTAAACAAACTTCAGTGACTCTCTATTACTTCCAGGACTAAATATGAACTCCTCTCTTTTGCATTTTAAAGCTGTAATAAGAGCAATAATCTAACTCATTAATATTAGGCTAGATTGTACACAAAAGTATTGAAAATTCCTACTATGGTTGAAAGGCTTGAATGTCTCATTTGTTCCAATATCAAACTACCTGAAGGAGGCCCAGGCCAGAATAAAAGCCCTTGACTATTTTACCCCAATTTGGATATTTCATATGGAATGTCTCAGTCTCAAGCAAAAGTTGGACCTTGCCCTTCCCCTTTTAAGTAAACTCCAAAGACCTTTTATTACATCTAGGGCTAAATATAAACTTTTCTCTGTTGTATTTTAAAGGTGTAGTAGGAGCAATAAACTAACTCATTCATATTAGGTTTGATTTTACCCAAAAAAGTATTGAAAATTCGTGGAACTGTTGAAAGAACTGAATGTCTCATTTTGTTTCAATATCAAACTACCCAAAGGAGGCCCATCTCAGAACAAAAACCCTTTACTACTTGACCCCAACTTGCTTTTCTAATGATTGCTCTTTTTAAAAATTTATTTATTTTAATACACATTGCTTTATGAATCATGTTGGAAGAGAAAAATCAGAGCAAAAAGCAAAAAGCATGTGATAGATTAAAAAAATAGAAAAAAGAAGTGAACATAGCATATGTTGATTTATATTCAGTCTCAAACTTCTTTTATTTCTGGATGTAAATGGCATTTTCTGTCCAGTTTATTGCAATTACTTTGGATTACTAAACCACTGAGAAGAATCATAATCTATCATTGCACATTCTTGCTATTATCATGTACAATGTATTCCTGGTTCTGCTTGTTTCACTCAGCATCAGTTCATGTAAATCTTTCCAGGCCTTTCTAAAATTAGGTTGTTTATCATTTTAACATAAGAATAATATTCCATTATCTTCATATACTACAACTTGTTCATCCATTTCCCAAGTGATGGACATCTACTCATTTTCCATTTCTTTGCTACCACAAAAACAGCCGCCACAAACATTTTAGCACATGTGGGTTCTTTTCCTCCTTTCTGATTCCCTTAGAATACAGATCCAGTAATGGCACTATTGGGTAAAAGGGTATGCAGTTTTATAGCCCTTTGGTCATAGTTGCAAATTGCTCTCCAGAATGGTTGGATCATTTCACAACTCCACCAACAATACATTAGTGTCCTAGTTTTCCTACATCCCCTTTGATATTTATTGTTCCCTTTTCCTGCCATCCTAGCCAATCTGAGAGGTAAGAGGTGGTATCTCAGAGTTGTTTTAATTTGCATTTCTCTAGTCAATAATGATTTAGAGCATTTTTTCAGGTGATTATAGATGGTTTTAATTTTGTCATCTGAAAAACGGCCATGTCCTTTGACCATTTATCAGTTGAAATGACTTGGATTCTTAGAAATTTGACAGAATTCTTTATTTATTTTACAAATGGAACCTTAATCAGAAGCACTGGTTGTTAAGATGTTCCCCCAACTTTGTACTTCCCTTTTAATCTTGATTCTTTTGGGAGGTTTTGTGCAAATCCTTTTTAATTTAATATAATCAAAGTTGCCCATTTTGCCTTTCTTATTGTTCTCTAGTTTTTCATTAGTCATAACTTCCTCTCTTCTCCAGCGGACTAGTAGGTAAATTATCCCTCATTCTCTTAATTTGTATGGTATTTTTACCTTCTTTTGGTATGGGATGTGAGATATAGGTTTATGCTGAGTTTATGCAGTTTTCCAAGCAATCTTTGTCAAATAGTGAGTTCTTATTCCAGAAGCTGGAGTTTGGGAATTTATCAAGTACTAGATTGCTTGTACTGTATTTTTGTATTGATCTGCCCAAACTTTTCTTTTCATCTTTTTTTACTTTTATTGAATAAAATTATTGTTGCATTGTGGTATGGAAAGGAAGCATTTGCCATTTCTAACTTTCTACATTTGATTGTGAAGTTTTTAAGTCCTAATACATGGTCAATGTTTGTGTAAGTGCCATGTACCTCTAAGAAACACATATATTCCTTTCTGTCCCTAATCTATTTTCCCCAAATGTCTATCATATCTAGATTTTCTAGGATTCTATTAACCTCCATAGTTTCCACTCTTTTCACCCCAGTGACACTGACCTTTCTTGAAGTTTTTCCAGTCTATTTGAGCTGGAGAGTGGTTTCATTTTATCAGACTCTGTTCAAAGGCTTGGTTTCATGGGGTTTTCCAGGGAAATTGGGAGAACTCGAACAGCTTTCTGGCTTTACTTTGCCATCTAGGCTCCACCTCTGGAAGTCCCCACTGGATATTTCTCCTCTAATGATTTTTCTAAAGCATAGGTATGATAATTTTACATGCCCCTCTCCTCTTAAACCATTCAATAAATTTTAGAGGTTGTCTATTACCTCAGGATTTAAAAATAATATCTTCTGGCAATTACAGCTCTTTATCTCCTGGTCCTTTTCTATCTTTTTAGTCTTCTTATACTTTAAGATGGCCTATTTACTATAGTAGGTAAATAGTGCAGTTGATAGAGTGTTGATTCAGGAATCAAGAAGGCCTGAATTCAAATATGGCCTAGACACTCACTAGCTGTGTGACCTTAGGCAAGTCACTTAAATCAATTTGTCTCAGTTTCCTTTTCTGTAACTTGGGTTCGAGAAGGATATGGCAAATCCCTCTACTATCTTTACCAAAAGAACCCCAAATTGGGTCAGCAAAAGTCATATATGACTGAAACAACTGAACAACAATGAAAACTTATTCTGGCCTATTTCATTTATCGACTTACTATTCCTTCCTCACAACACTCACACTTAAGCATCTTTACCAAGGCTATTTCTTTGTATACATCAATTGTTTTCCTTCCTTATCTTAACCTTTTAGAATCCTAGATGCCTTTAAGATTCAGCTTAAATGACAGTTCCAAAGCAAGAGGTCTTTGCCTTCTTACTCTTCCCCTCTCACACTGCTAGAACCTTTTCTTCTAAGGAATCATTCCATCATGTGTGTACATAGCTTATATATTCTTATTTCTCTAAATCTGTCTCCCCTTGAAAACAGGGACTGATTTTTAATCTTTCTTTGTACCTTAACTGTCTTCATAGATGTAACAAAATCATCCATAAGCCATTTAAAGAAGATAAAGGGACAATATGATTTTGTGATAATCAACTGTGATGGACATGGGTCTTCTCAGTAATGTGGTAATTCAAGGAAATTTTAATATATTTGGAATGGAAAACGCTACTTGCATTGAGAGAGAGAACTATAGAGACTGAATGTACATAAAAGCATAGCATTTTCACCTTTTTGTTTTTTGATTTTTTCTTTATTATTTTTTCCTTTTTGGTCTGAATTTTCTTGCACAACATGACAAATATGGAAGTACGTTTAAAATAAATTAACTGATAGATACGAGGCAAATTGTCCTTTTATTTTTATTAAACTCAATGCTTTTGCTAATTAATTAATTAATTTGCTTGATAGTTTGTTCATTTATTTGGGTCAGAGCATGACAAAGGAGAAGGAAGTAGATGGAAAAGTTGGCACCAAAAGATTCATATCCATAGCTGCAGTTATCAGTTATTTCAGTGTTTCATTTCCTGGAATTGAGGTTTTTTTTTTTTTTTTTGACAGTAGGGAGCTCAGTTTAATTGGACTCAGACATTACTCTTTGCTGAAGATACTCTTGACACCAGAGGAGTTTTTATCTTGAATTGTAGGTATCTTGAGTCAAGATATTTTTATCCAATGTTCCATCAGACTAAAAGGTCAAATATTAGGTCTTCTTCAGCAAACATTTATTAATAGGCCTACTATGTGCAAAACTTTTTGAAAACATATTGAGAAATAAATTCAATGTCTTGAAATATTTGCAATGTGCAAGGTATTGGAGGTACAAAGTTAAAAAAATAGAGAAAATTTGTCCTTGATCTTAAAGCACGCTGCTGAAGGCATCAATATATTCGGAGAGGGATGACCAAATAAGAGTGCTGTAAAGGAAAGAACAGGGGACCTGGAGTCAGGAAGACCTAATTTCAGATTAGACTGTTCATGGTTCAGTTCCTTCATCTGAAAATGAGCAGGTGGGCTTGATGACTTCTTAGGTTTCTTTTTTCCCCAGCTCTTTGAATATAGAATGAGAAAGAGACTAAATAGGATGTGGATTATGAAATGAAAAGGGTTATTTTTTCAGCTACAGTTTGGATTAGATAGTCTCTGAAGGCTCTTCTATTATAATTTTCTAAATCTTAAAGTATTGAGAGGTAAAGGGATACCAATACACAACCTCTACTGTCAAAACAAGACCCCTGTGGTCTAATAAGGTAAATAAGAGATATATACACAAAACAAGAATATAATTTGGAAGAGAACAAATGAGAAATATAGAGTAGTTCCTATGAGAAATTGGGGTGAGTTAAAGGTAGATTAGGTAGAAAGGCAGGATTTCTTCCATTCAACTTTGCATATGTTGGGATGCTGAGTTACTGCTGTGATAAGTTGTTCAGTCATTTCAATTTTGTTTAACTCTTCATGATCCCCTTTCTGGTTTTCTTGGCATGGCTACAGTAGTAGCTTGCCATTTTCTTCTTCAATTCATTATGCAGATGAGGAAATTGAAGTTAATAGGATTAAGTGACTTGCCCAGGGTCACACAGCATATCTGAGGTCACATTTGAACTCAGTACTTAACTCCAGCCTCCATGGTCTATCCACTTTACTACCCAATATTATTAACTCCAGAGAACTTTGATACTTAGAACTTTATTTAGAACTCCTGCTCCTGATTGACTCTGTACATCCATACACAGGAAGCTTCAATAAATTTGCATGTTTGTGACTAGACTCTGACTACCCTAGAAGTTTCCCACAGCATTGACTTTGTCTTACATCCCCTTACTCACAAGAAGGGGCAAAAAATAGATGGGGTCAGGTGAAGGAATAGGACAAGACTAAAAATATGCTTCTGAATCTTTCAAGAAGGATAGGGAGGAGAAAAGGATATTAGACTTCAAAAAATGGAGATTGGAAAGAACTGGTGATAATGTTTTTACTTTGATGGCTTCTGAATGCTGACCTTCATGTCCTCTAACATGAAGAGACTGTGACCACCCAACAACTTTACCTCTGGACTATGGGAAGAGGATAAGAGTTAGCCAAGTAAAAAGGAAGAACAGCAAAAAAGGGCTGATATTCTCAAATATGAAGAAATAAAGCTTGAATAAAAATACAATACATATGCAGATAGACCAACAAAGAAGATTCTAAAAACAGAAAGAGGAAAACCTCAAAAACAAACTGTGGCTAAAAGTTTTTTAATAAATAAATTAACCACTAAGTCATATCAATCCATATTTACAAATCTATCTGTGAAATATTCATATTATAAAACCATTCTTCAAATCCATTTTTAAGGATTCATGCTTTCTAGATAATGTGAGCTCCTGTCTTATGATTTAATGGCTCAAATGATTCCATATCATAGTACCCACCATAGGATCTTACATAGAGAATATATTTAATAAGTGCAAATAAAATGAATATAATGTACAGAAATAAATAGATACAGTGAAGTATTAAAAATAATCCTCCAGAAAGACCCTTGTTTCCAAATTAGAAATATGAGAGCTAACTGAGTTTTGTATTTACAGTAGCAGTACAATATATAAATTTGATATCTGTCCATCCTTAACTGCTTTATTAGTCATAACACCATGTGGTCAAAGCAGAAAATTGTGGAGAACCCACAATTAAAATCTGGGGTATATTTAGATACAAATTGTTCTCCAAATGTTCAGTGGAAGAAGTTTGTCTTCCAAGGCACCTCTAAAGATCTGATGCAGTGATTACTAAGTGATTGCATTTAAATAAAAAAAAAACCTAGTTCTTATTTAAGAAAATCAAATTCTAGGTTCTTGTTTTAAATCCCATGGCAATTTAAAGAGAATGAAAATTGTTCTCCCTTTGTACTAATAGAGGGCCACATATCACAATGTTGGAATCAAAGTACAGCATATTGAATTGTGATTGATCAGTCCAACATGAGCTTGGAAGGCTCTACTATACAAGTAAGGCACAAACAGTATATAAGAATATTTGAGATGGAGATATGTACATCTCTAGATTTGTTCATTTCACATTTTCTTGCATTCCCCTACCTGGTCACAATGTGTTTATTAGCATGTGACATATATATTTTTTTATTTCTTGATGTTAGAGGAATTAATATTTCTCTGGGGGCATGCTGGGGTATTCATGAAAGTCTGGAAGATTCTAAAGTCATAGCAGAAGTCTCACCAGCAACCAAAAGAGCTCATTATGTTTGACCAAACCTAAGATTGACAAAAGAAGTAGGAGAGTTTGATGACAGAGAAAGAATCTTCATATTGATATGGAAAGATAGTTGTATGGTGAAGGTATCAAGGGACAATGATATCTCGTGATGAAGAAAAGAATTGGTTATGGGACAGATGCATGATACAGTGGAAAAAGTGCTGGGCCCGGATTCAGGAAAACATGATTTCAAATCTTGCTTCACATACTTTCTAGCTCTATGATCCAGGGCAAAACATTTTTTTATAGAAACCCAGGTAGAATTGTATTTCCCCCTACATCTTTTCATGACCTTTGGACTATAAAATCATGTTCCCATGCTAAGTGTCTTCATCTCCTACTACCATTCCTACTTTTTGATTGCTTTTTGTGTCTTATATTTCCTCACTGGAATGCAACTTCTTTTAAGGAAGGACTTGTCATTCTATATTCCTGTGATTAGAACAGTATCTGGCTTATTTCTTTGCTCCTTTTTTTCCTTTACTGTACTTTAAGGTTGAGCTTACTTTCTCTGGGGACCTTTTTTGAACAAAGAGAAAATTTGTCCCAGTTTGAAGAGAATTTTTCATCAACTCTTTTCACTATAGTGTTTTTAGTAATAACTTTTTTTTTATTCATTTTTCCAAATTATCCCCTCCCTCCCTCCACTCCCTCCCCCCGATGGCAGGTAATCCCATACATTTTACATGTGTTACAATATATTAGTAATAACTTTTTATAAAAATTAGTGAAACTCAACTGGTTGATGATAAAAGAGAACATATTACTAGATGCTTAGGAGCTACAGTGTTAGGATCCAAAATCTCTAAGGGTTATACCTAGAAAGCAGAATGGAATACTAATTAATTCTGGGGTTCTGTTCCTCCATTGAGAAGTGAGGTGAAAGAGCTGTTTCAGAGGGAGTTTTTTTCATGGATTTTTTTTTTTTTATTATTAAGGCTTTTATTTAGAAAACATATGCATGGAATGTAAATTGTTAGCACTACTGTCTATCTACCCAGGTTACTTATACCTTCGGAAGCTAATAATTAATGTGCAACAAGAAAAAGGTATTTACATACATATATTGTATCTAGGTTATATTGTAACACATGTAAAATGTATGGGATTACCTGCCAATCGGGGGGAGGGAGTGGAGGGAGGGAGGGGATAATTTGGAAAAATGAATAAAAAAAAAAAAAAAGAAAACATATGCATGGATAATTTATCAACATTGACCCTTGCAAAATCTCCTGTTCCAAATTATCCCTTCCTTTCCCCCACCCTCTCCCCTAGATGGCAGATAGTCCAATATATGTTAAATATGTTAAAATATGTTAAACTGAACATATGTATACATATTTAAACAGTTATCTTTCTGCACAAGAAAAAGGAAGAAAAGAAAAAAAAAACTTGGGAAAGAAAACAAAATGCAACCAAGCAACAACAGAAAAAGTAAGAATGTTATGTTGTGGTCCATACTCAGTTCCCACAGTCCTCTCTCTGGACTCTCTTCATCATTGAACAATTGGAATTGGTTTGAATCATCTCATTGTTGAAGAGAGTCACGTCTATCAGAATTGATTATCATATAGTCTTGTTGTTGCCATGTATAATGATCTCCTGATTTTGCTCATTTCACTTAATATAAGTTCATGTAAGTCTCTCCAGGCCACTCTGAAATCATCCTGCTTGTCGTTTCTTACAGAACAATAATATTCCATCACATTCATATACCATAATTTATTTAGACATTCTCCAATTGATGGGCATCCACTCAGTTTTTCAGTTTTTTCAGTTTTTTCAGTTTCTTGCCACTACAAAAAGGGCTGCCATAAACATTTTTGCACATACAGGTCCCTTTCCCTTCTTTAGGCTCTCTTTGGGAAATAGGCCGAATAGAAACACTGCTGGATCAAAGAGTATGCACAGTTTGATAATTTTTTGAGCATAATTCCAAATGGCTCTCCAGAATGGTTGGATTCATTCACAGCCACCAACAATTTATCAGTGTCCCAGTTTACCCATATTCCTTCCAATATTTATCATTATCTTTTCCTGTCATCTTAGCCAATCTGAGAGGTTTATAGTAGTATCTCAGAATTGTCTTATTTGCATTTCTCTGATCAATAGTGATTTGGAGCATCTCATATGACTATAAATAGTTTCAATTTCTTTATCTGAAAATTGTTTGTTCATATCCTTTGATCATTTATCAATTAGGCAATGGCTTGAATTCTTACAAATTTGAGTCAATTCTCTATATATTTTAGAAATGAGGCCTTTATCAAAGCCTTTGAATGTAAAAAAAATGTTTTCCCAGTATATTTCTTCCCTTCTAATCTTGTTTGCATTAGTTTTATTTGTACAAAACCTTTTTAACTTAATATAATCAAAATTATCTATTTTGTGATCAATAATGATGGCCACAAATTCCTTCCTCCTCCACAGATCAAAGGGAATTTTTATATTATTATTGATCAGAAACAAATCAACAGGCATTAATTAAGCATATTTTCAATGAGTTCAGATATAAATTATTACTATTAGAGTAGTGGCAGTAATATAATAGCTAATGTTTATATATATATATATGTATATATATAGAGAGAGAGCGATGTATATATATGTGTGTGTGTATGTATATACATACACACACATATATATACATCGCTCTCTCTCTATATATATATGTATATGCATTTGAACTCAAGTCTTCCTGATTGCAAGCCTAGAGCTCCAAACACACCACCACCTACCTTGTACCTACCAAGCTATCTTGTCCTATTATCATTCATTTCTGTATTTAATATTCTAAAGATGATTGGATGAATTAACAAAATAACTTTTAATATTTGAATAAAAGTATTAAGATGTAAACTCATTTTAATAGTTTACTGTAAAAATTCTTGGACAGCTATAATATTAGACAATGGGACTGATATGTACCTTACCTTGTTCCTATGGCTTTGATTTCTTGTGTTAGATTTGTGAAACGTCTAGTTCTTTGTAATTTGAAGATTATGGATATTTGATATAGCAATATTTATTGAAATATATTTTTAAAAAATGTTTTATTTCTAATTGACATGCCTGGCTAACTGTTCAGATTGTGAAAAATGATCTGGTCCCAATACAATTTTTTAATTGAATACTTCAGAATTTTTAAAGTTTTATATTTGTAGCATGGGAATTTGTCCTTTGTCAGTTTATGAAAGTACATAAATTAGTTCAATAGTATTTTTACTTTCAATATTGTTAATTTCTCGTTTTAATTTTAGAATTTCAAGTTTAGCATTTGATTGGAGGTTTTAAATTTGGTCTTTTTCTAGTTTTTTAAGTTGAAAGCCCAATTCATTGATCTTTTCTTTCTCTATTTTCTTCAAGTAAGCCTCCAAAGATATAAAATTTCCCCTTATTACCGCTTTAGCTGCATCTCACAAATTTTGGTATGATGTCTCATCATTGGCATTATCTTGGGGGAAATTATTAATTGTGTCTATAATTTGCTGTTTCACCCAATCATTCTTTGAGATGAGATTATTTAGTTTCTAATTACTTTTTGATCTATTTACCCCTAACTTTTTGTTGAATGTAGTTTTTATTTCATTATGATCAGAAAAGAAAGCCTTCACTATTTCTGTCTTCCTGCATTTAATTTTGAGATCTTTATGTCCTAATAAATGGTCAGTTTTTGTATAGGTTCCATGAACTGCTGAGAAGAAGGTATACTCCTTTCTGCCACCATTCAGTTTTCTCCAAATATCTATCATACCCAATTTTCCTAATATTCGGTTTACATCTTTAATTTCTTTTTTATGTTTTGTTGTTTGATTTATCTAATTCTGAGAGTGCTAGGTTGAGATCTCCCACTATTATAGCTTTGTTGTCTATTTCTTCTTGCAACTCTCTTAACTTCTCCTTTAGGAAGTTAGATGCTATACCACTTGGTACATATATATTTAGTATTGAAATTACTTCATTGTCTATGCTACCCTTTAGCAAGATATAGTTTCCTTCCTTATCTCTTTTAATTAGATCAATTTTTGCTTTTGCTTGATCTGAGATAAGGATGGCTACATCTGGTTTTTTTTTTACTTCACTTGAAGCATAATAGATTCTGCTCCAGCCTTTTACCTTTACTCTGTATGTATCTCCCTGCTTTAAATGTGTTTCCTGTAAACAACATATTGTAGGGTTTTGACTTTTGATCCAGTCTGCTATCCATCTCTGCTTAATGGGAGAGTTCATCCCATTCACATTTACAGTTAAAATGACTGATTCCGTATTTCCTGCCATCATATCCCCTGATTATGCTTTTTTCCCTTATTCCCCCCCAACTCCTTCCCCAGTATTAAACTTATGAGCCCCACTTGCATCATACAGCCCTCTCTCTTTAGCATCCCTCTCTTCTCCCTTTAAATCCCTTTCCCTTTCTTGTTCCCTTTCCTTATTGCTCTTTTCCTTTTCCCTTTTCCTCTCCCCCTTTTTAGTGAGGTGAGAAAGAATTTTCTGTAAAACCAATATTTTCTCTTTGAGCCAATTCTGATAGCAGTAAGGTTCACACAATGTTCCTCCCCCCTCTCTAACTTCCCTCAGATATGATAGGTTTCCTTTGCCTCTTTATGGGATGTAGTTTCCCTCTTTTTGTCTCCCCTTTTTCCTTTTTCTGACACTATCCCCTTTCCATTTCTACTCCCCCCCCTTTTTTTGGCCATATCCTTAAAATCAATTTATACATGTAGCCTTAATGTATATCCACAACAGAAATACAGTTCTCAAGAGTTCCTTTTATCTTTTTCTGCTTCTCTTGATTCCTATGATTGGAGATCAATTTTTTTAATATCTGTTTTTTTCCTTAGAACCATATGGAATTCATCTGTTTCATTAAATGTCCATCTTTTTCCATGGAAGAAAATGCTCAAATTAGCTGGGTAGTTTATTCTTGGTTGCATTCCAAGTTCTTGTGCCTTTAGGAATATCAGATTCCAGGCACTCTGATCCTTTAATGTAGAGGCAGCCAGATCTTGAGTGACCCTTATTGTGACACATTGGTATTTGAATTGTTTTTTCCTGGCTGCTTGTAATATTTTTTTCTTAGTTTTATAGTTCTGAAATTTGGCCACAACGTTCTGTGGAGTTTTTGTTTTTTTAGGGTCTTTTTCAGAAGGTGTTGGATGAATTCTTTCAATGTTTATTTTACCTCTGGTTCTATTACCTCTGGGCAGTTCTCTTTGATGATTTCCTGTAAAATAGTATCTAGGCTCTTTTTTTTTCATCATAATTTTTGGGAAGTCCAATAATCCTCAGATTGTTTCTCCTAGATCTATTTTCCAGGTCTGTCATCTTGGCAAATAGATAGCTGATATTTTTCTCCAGATTTTCATGTTTTTGGCTTTGCTTGATTGATTCTTGGTGTCTCAATGAATCTTCATTTCTATTTGTTCAGTTCTGATTTTTAATGAGTTATTTTCTTCATTAGCTTTTTTAACTTCTTTTTTTATGTGTCCAATTGAGCTTTTAAATGAGTTGTTTTGCTTCATGGAATTTTTTTCCATTTCACTAATTTTGTTTTTTAGTGAGTTATTTTCTTTTTCCACTTCACAAATCCTACTTTGTTGGGAATCCTTTATCTTTTTCAATTCACTGATCCTACTTTCCTGTGATTTCTTTACCTTTTCCATCTCCTTAATTCTGTTTCCCTGCACTTCCTAGAATTCTCTCCCTTTTCCATTTCACATTTCAGGAAGTTGTTTACCTTTTCTAATTTACATTTCAGGACATTGTTATTCTCTAGCATAGCTTCTCTTTCCTTTCCCCATTTTCTTCTAATTCTCTCTTCAGATTTTTGATAGTTTCTTCTAGGAGAGTGTTATTTGGTGTATTGTCTGGAGGCTGTCTGCTATTAGTCTCCTCAGAGTTGGAAACCTGCTCTTTTCCTGCATAGAAGCTGTCAATGGTTTTCTCCTTTTTTTTGCTCATTTTTTAAAAAAACTTCAGGGTCTTCCCTCAAGGCAAGGAGATTACTAGCTTTCTCTGCAGAGCAAGAATAGGTTTATAGACAGTAACCACCCTCTCAATGGGCTGCTCTGGGATGAGCTCCATGCAAAAGTGAGTATGCCTGGGTATCTCAGGCTGGGCTGTGTAAGTGCCCTGCCAGGAGCCCCACTGTGAGGATTAGTGACTGCCTTGGGGCTAGAGGTTAAGGAGCAAAGATATCTGATGTGAGTATTAGCAGTCGCCCTCACCCCACTGGAAGTGTCTCTGCCTGGGGAGCCCAGTCGAGCTAGGGAAATTCCACTACCCTCCAGCTGAGCCTTTCACTACACAGATGAGAGGCTGCCCCGAGCTGTGCCCCTGCTGTATGTGACTGCCCCCCACCACGAGCTCCTCGGTGCCAAATGCCATGAAGAGCTGTGTTATGGTCTGTGCTAGGTCACTTCTGGTCCTGGGTGAGTGCATCCAGATCCTCTTGGGCTTTGGTGTCCCTCAGGGTACCCTCTACCCCAGGCTCCAACTTCTCTGCTTGTCCACTACTCTGCCACCAAAGCAAAGCAGTCAGGCTACGGCAGAGAGCTCTATGTAAACCTTCCAACAGCAGAGGCTACACCACTCCCATTTCTCTCCCTGCTCTGTGCTGGTCTGCTCCCACCACCTCAGGTCAAACCTTTTCTGGAGATACTCCAGATTCTCTTCTGCTGGTCAGTTTTTGTATTTCCAATCTTCGGGGTTTTACCAGTCAAGTGCTGTTTTTGAGGCTGAATTAAATAGTTGGTAGAGAGGGAATTAGAAAGCTTAGAAAGTTCTGTCTTGCTTCTCTGCCATCTTGGCTCTGCCTCCTCTCTCTGCTACTTTCTACCCCTTACTTCCTTTCCCTAGTCCCATAATTCTCATTGCCCCAGTGAAAGTTCTCTAGATAATCATAATCAAGGAATTTAGAGTGGCCCTGTATGAATGGTTATAGGTATGTACTATCCTAGATTCTAGAGGCAGAACTTAGGTTCTTTGACTTTAGAATAAATATTTTTTCTTATGCTTTCTTGTATTGTGAAGTTCAAATAAAATCATTAATCATTGATGAAAAAAACATTTTTATAAAGTTTCCTTCAATAATCCTTGATGAAATGTATAAATTTCAGGCTATTTTAAGCACCTAAAAATAAAGAATTTGATAAGCATATTAACAGCAAAACCATGTGAAAATTTAATGCCAGTGATAGTTAGATACCCTGAACTCTCCTTGCTCAGCCCCAAAATACAAAATGTGATCTTTTGCTCTTACTGGCTTAATGCATTTACACAAATAGCTTATATTATTATATATTCAGAGAGGTGAAGAGAAAAGAGAATATTACTTAGCATATTGATACAATGCCTCTTCATTTTCAATATAGTTGTCATTCTTTAATTATTAGGCTAAGTCAGAAGTCTAGAAAAACATCATGATTGTTATTAGCATCATATTGTAGATGAGGGAGCAGAGACCTAGAGAGCACCACTCTTATTATAATCATCCTTTTGAGAATTCTTTTCTGTTTGAGAATTTATACATTAATAGTATTAATTCTCAGATTTCTCTAAATTAAGGAGCAGTAATTATTGTTACCTTTTCAGTTCTATACCTCAAAGTACAGTTATTTTTTTCAATGATACATACATTGTATGATATGATTTTTTTTGCAATAAAAATTTCTATAAATATAATTTAAGAGTAAATAGACCCTATTAAACTGGGTATCCCCTTTGATCCAGCAGTGTCTCTAAAAGGTCTGTATCCAAAAGAGATCATTAAAAACATGAAAGGGACCCACATGTGCAAATATGTTTGTAGTAGCCCTTTTTATATTGGCAAGGAACTGGAATCTGAATAGATGCCCATCAGCTGGGGAATGGCTGAATAAGTTATGGTATATGAATGTAATGAATTATTATTATTCTATAAGAAATGACCAGCAGGATGATTTCACAAAGGCCTGGCGAGACTTACAAAAACTGAGTTGAAATAAAGTGAGTAGAACCAGAAGAATATTGTACACAGCAACAGGATTATGTGATGATCATCTGTGATGTACTTGGCTCTTTTCAACAATGAGATGATTTAGGCCAATTCCAATAGATTAATGATGGAGAAAGCCATCTGCATCCCGAGAGAGAACTATAGGGACTGAATATGGATCACAACATAATATTTTCACCGTTGCTGTTTTTGTTTGCCTTGCCTTTTTTCCCTCTGACTTTTTTCCTTTTTGATCTGATTTTTCTTGTGAAGGATGATAAATATGGAAGTTTAGTTAATTAGAGGGTACTACTAATGAGGCTCACCTCACATTAGACAGTTAAATTTACATGTATGTAATATATACATATGTAATATATATATATACACATATAATATATATATATATACACACACACACACACATATATATATATATAATATATATATTATATATAATATATGTAATTTAACATGTATTGGTCGACCTGCCATCTGGGGTGGGGGGGAAGGAGAGGAAAAATTGGAACAAAAGGTTTGGCAATTGTGAGTGTTGTAAAATTACCCATGCATATATCTGGTAAATAAAAACTATTTAAAAAAAAGAAACTTATATGTATTGCAGAACAACAATAATTTCTCCTGATATACTCCAAGAAAGTTCAGGAGTAAAATTTGCTTAGTCCTTGTTGATTCATAGTAACAAAATACCATGGTATAGTCTGTCCTTTTCTCTGTAATAAAGGTGATACTAATTTCCCCTAAGAATTTGGGGGTCATATACTTTGTGTTATTTTTTTTCAGTGATCATTTGTGTCTTGGTTACTTCAACACAAACAATAATGAATATGCCCATTTTAGGTAACATGGAAATGCCTTGAGAGGCCTTTGGAGCACTAAAAATAGAGTCTTTTTTGTTATCTGTCACAGAGACCCCAGGGGTATCCTCATTTAATTGACTGCCTGAATCTTTAAAACTTGTAAGACCGAACCATTAGCTCTCTTAATGGTTGTACCCTTTTGCCCTGCCAGTTTTGGTTTCTTTTCTATGTTGTTAGTATTCAGTTTTAGGTCGTATAGATGATCCCCATCAGACCTGAGAATTTGAGCCATGGTGACCATAGAGCCAGATTGCAAGTAGATAATGAAACAAAGTAGCCTGGCACTTAACTCTAAGTTAAAATGTCTGGGATTTGAATTATAGGGGGATTTTGGATTTAAAACTAGACTGTTTTCTAGAGGAACTGTGCTAAACTATGAACCACAACATTTTCCCTTCCAAGAAACTGAAGTAGTATGGAAAGAGGTGGAGAATTATGTCTCTTACATGTTAAGGAAGTGTTTGCATATTTATATTTTTTGAAATAATTATTTCTGTGTAAAAACTAATGCAAATATCATGGTCACATGGAACTGTGGTGTAGATGATCCAATTCCTACAATTGAGAAAATATCATCATTAAGTAATAGAACCAATTGTAGAAAGCTAGGATCTCCGGTCTCCTTAAGTGAGAACCCAGGGGAAACATAGAAATGTAACATATGGGCTTTACGTGGTAGGGAGTGAGTGGTCACTGGAAAAACAACACAAAATACATAATCCTAATTAGGTGTCATTGCTGTTGTTATTATCATCATCATCTTCATCTTCATCACCAAGGACTGAGCAACTCATACTCAATAATGTGTATCATTATGCTACTGTTCAATACTGTTCAATATAGAACTGTTCAATATAAATGTTCATGTTTTATAAGTTATAGAAAATCAGTTTTAGATTAATAGAATAAGGTTATTTTAATTAATTATAGGCCATCAATAATCTGAGAAAATATAACAAGGCTAATAATATCTGTGCATAAATGCCTATTACTGAGTTGACTAGTTTTCTGTGTGTAATGAGTTAGTGAGGAATCCAAAAGGCAACATCATCTTATAAATATTCAGGTCTTAGACCCTCCTAAAAAGTCCAAAAATGCTGAAAAATAATTATGTTCTCCCTTCTACTTACTTGAGTATGGTGCTGAATGTATATGGCTTTTCCTGTTTCTTACTACATAGGAGAAAAAGCTTGAGTTTGTCAGTCATGCCTAATACTTCATGACCTCATTTGCAGTTTTCTTGGCAAAGATATGGCAGTAATTTGCCATTTTCTTTTCCAGTTCATTTTACAAATATGAAAACTAAGGAGAAGGAAAAAAAGTGATTTGACCAGTGTTACATAGCTAGGTAAGTTTCTGAAGCTGAATTTGAATTTAGGAAGAAGAGATTTCCTAACACCAGGCCTGACACTCTATCCATTGTGCCATCTGGGTGTTCCATCAGAAGAAAAAGACATGGGCCACAATTCTTGAATTTGTTATTTACAAATATGTCAAATGTTTTACAGATTTAAAAAAAAAAAAACTTTTGTGGCCATTGATGGGGACTGTGGTCCCTTTAAGATTCCTTTTCTGATCTCCAACTCCTTTTGAGACTGACCTTTGATTCACAAATCCTGGTCAGAACCACCCTTTTGTATTCCAAGAGGAAAGATCGGGATCTGAGCTAATTTGGGCTGCTCAGCCCCCATTCTAATGATCTGCTCAGGTTTCCAAACTCCCACCTAGTGGGTTCTGAGACTCCACCCATAGGCGCCTTCAGGCAAGAGCCAAGCTGGAATCATCTCTTGGCAGAGAGTTGAAACATGCAAGCACCATGCTTTACATCACAGACTCTCTGTCAGCTGCTTTTGGTGTATTTCTTCCTCTATCTAATACCTTTTACTAACCAGACTTTAACCTTACTTCCAAACCCTACAACAAACCATTTTTTTTTTTTTATCAATCTAGGTTTTAGGGCATGTAAATTCATTTACAGGGGACTCTCGTGCTGTCACTAGAACTCATTTAACTTTGTATCCTTGCACCGAATCCAAAGAGGTTGCAGGGGAGCTCCATTTGACTCCCTGTACCCCAAACCTGCCACTAGACCTCAATTAACCCTAATTTTATTTAGGTATCCCTTAGCTAGACCTCGACATTTGGTTATACCCCATCAGCCATTAAAAACCACATATTCTCAAAAAGCAAACCTATAAAAATAGCCCCAAAACTTCTTTTTAAGGATCAGATCCCAGTGCCTAGCAGATAATATCAAGTACAATAGGTACATAATAAATAATTGTTCAATTCCATTCAATGTAATAAATATCTACTAAGAACTTGCTACATTCAAAGTATTACTTAGTACTGGGAGTCGTACAAAGTTTAGACAGGACAGTCTTGTCTTTAATTCATACATTCTTTCATTTAACAAGCATTTCCCACAGAATCTTTGAGTCTAGTGGGGGATGTGATGTATACATAGATTAAAAGAAAACACACATAAGAAAAGTACCAAGTAAAGTCCGAAGGTGAAAGGATAATTATTAATTAATAGAATCAAAGATAGATTTTCAGGAGGAGCTGAAACTTGTGATAGGTTTTAAAAGATTGGTAGGAAGTCAAGGGGCAAAGAAGAGCAGGGATTACAGGATCACTGATTTAGACTGAGAGGGTCTTTGGGGGACATCTATTTTAATCCTTTCATTCTATCAATGGGAAACTGGGGCCCAGGAAGGTCAAATGGCTTGCTCAAGGAAAGTCAGTTAATCAGTGTCAAACAAGGGATTCAAACTCAGTTTCTATCATTCTAGTCAGAGCTCTTTATACTGAACTACACTTGTTACTTTACATAGGAAATAGTACAAAGGCACATACAGATAAGAAAATAAATTATGTATTCAGAGGACTGAGAATAGTTCAGTAGAAAGTTCAGAAAAGGATAACAATAAAACCAAGGAGCTGAATGAGGGAAGAGAGAAATCCTGGATTATAGAACACCTTGAATGCCAGGAAAAGAGTTTTAGATTTGCTCAACTAAATTTTTTGAACTTAGAAATATCATGGATAATTTTGTATATATTACTAGTTGGGGTGAGATGTGAAGAATAATTTGGAAATATGGAAGTGCTAAAATCTTCCAGGTTGGGCTAATTAAAATTTTTGAAGTTGTGGTTTCAAATTTGGGAGTCTAGATGACTATTGACAGAAATAGTGAAACCAGGAGGAAAATTATAATTAGGGTAAAAAACAAACAAGCTTGGTTATGACATGTTGAGTTTGAGATACGAGAGGGACATCCTAATGAAGGTAGGGATGCTGGCAAATGGTTTAACAACCAGCTCTGCAGAAAAAGAAAAAAATGTACAATACCGTTAAGTTTAATGTGCATTATTGACATTTTTCCTATCACTTTTTCCCTTAGGCAATTGGGGTTAAGTGACTTGCCCAGGATCACATAGCTGGAAAATATTAAGTGTCTGAGGCCAGATTTGAAGTCAGGTCTTCCTGATTTTAGGGCTGGTGCTCTATCAACTGCACCACCTAGCTATCCCTCCCCATCACTTTTTAAAGCCCAGGCAATGAATAAAATCATGTGTATTTTCTGCATTTGCCAGTTTGGGAGGTATAGATGCTCACACTGAAAATTTAATAATCAGCTTTCTCAACACAAGATGAACTGGTTCTAGTACAACTCCTGCAAAAGTAACTATAGGTGCAGCTCTGAAGCACAGAAAACAAATGAAGACTGGAAAAATGGATTTGGGACCCATACATACAGAGGTGATAGGTGACACAATCTGAGTGAATGACAGTATCAAGGGAGAGGCCACAGTAAAGAGTGTCTAGGAAAAGATTCTGGAGACCATCCGGTTTGACTTAGACAGAGAGAAAAGAAGAAACTGTCAATAGGAAAACTTGGAAAATATTATTATTATTAAATGGAGTCCTTAATTTTTATAGGAAAATAAAGTTGGTTGGGATGATTTATTTTATTGGAATAAAACATGTACATGTACATGTGCACACACACACATGTCACACATATCACACACCTGTAAGGTTAACTCCATTGCTGAGATGTTAAGATTCTGTGATCTGGTAACATTCTCAGTCCCATATTTCCCTATTTGTGTGATCTTGTATAAATAATTTCTTCTATTCAATTCTAAGTTTCTCCATTTATAAAATATAAAATTTGGACTAGTTGATCTTCAAGACTACTCTTTCTTCTAAAATGTTGTGATTATATCATTTTAAGGTCTATTACAGTTTTAATACATTATGATTATTAGAACCAAAGAGCTTTATTTCCACATTTGAACTCATGCTAGTTTTCACTGAAACATGTAAAAATTTCATCTCCTTGTTTATCCTATGCGCAGCATTTTTTGCTAATGTCACATCTGTTTGCTGTTATTATTCATTGATATCATATTATAATATTTTTCAACAAGCATCTCTACATTTTCATTTGATTTAATTTAAACTGTTACTCATCTGCTAATATCTTTTAAGAACTCCCTTTCATTTTTTTCCCATCTGTGATATTTGAACCAGATAGCTACACTTGTATAGGAAATGACTTTCTCCCAATTGTTTGTATGTGGTGATAAATCTTTCTTACTGATATTTGTCAAAAAGAATCTTCCTTTTCCATATTCAACAGCTGCAATCCTCTGCACATTTTTTCTCCCTTACCCCTTCTGTGCTCCTCAATCTTTTCAGCTTATGAATTCTTAACATCCAGAGGAATATGATAATAGGTGGATTGTCTGAAGCTTTCAGTAGCATTTTAGAATAACATATATATGTTGAATCTGAACTACTTTGACCTCGTCTTTTACAGGTGTTTCCATTACTCTGTCCTATTAAGTATTAAAAGACATATAGGAAAAGTACATTAAGTTGATCCTGTACAGAGAATTTATGAATAGATATGAACAAAAATTGCAGGATGAGCAGACATAGGTGAGATGCAACTTGCCTTGGTGAAAAGGGCATTGACATTAATGAGAGTGTGAACCATTGCGATATTGAAATGTGTATTAGTAGTATTTTAGGCCTGTGCTCATTTTATATTTCTTGTACTTTCCCTACTTTTCTAGTTGTGACGTAGGAGCTTATTGATAGAAAACTTTGGATCATGCCCTTTTGGTTTTCCAAAGAAATAAATACTGGACATGAGAAATTTCCTAACTATGATGGAAATTCCCTTGTAGTTATATTACACTGACAATGGCAAAGGGAATTATATTCACTTTTTTGAAAATTGTATTATTAAGTTATTTTTATCAAAATCTTCAGGCTCATTAGTCAATCAGGAAAGTAGCATTTATTAAGCACTATCTGTATGCTAGGCACTGTGCTTAGTATTGAGGTTGCAAAGAAAGGTTAAAGGTCCCCGCCCCCAAGGAAATAAAGTAGACAACATGTGTTTAAGTACTCATAAAGTAGATTGTATACAAGAAAAATTGGAAGCAGTTCCCAAGGGAAGGCACAGTAATTAAGAGGGATTAAGAAAAAGCTTGTTCAAAAAGGTGAGACTTTAGCCAAGACTTAAAAGCAGCCAAGGAAGCTGGGAGCCAAAAATGAGAAGGGAGAGAGTTTCAGGAATGAGGGACAACCTATGAAAGTGCATAGAGTTGGGTCATGGTATGTCATGAGTAAGGAACAACAAAGAACCCAATGTCCTTGGATCATAGAGTAAATGAAAGAGAAAAAAGATATAAGAAGCTTAGAAAGGTGAGAAGGGACCATGCTATGAAGGTCTTTAAAAGCCAAGTATTTGTCTTAGAAGTAATGAGGAATCATTAGAGTTGAGGTACCAGAGTGAATGGTCCATCAGGAAGATCACAAAATAGAATGATTCAAATCACACTGTCTGTCCTATTTATAAGAGCACTGTGGGTGACTGTGAAGTAAGTTCTTTGGTGTGTGTATGTGTGTGTGTGTGTTTGTGTGTGTGTGTGTGTGTGTGTGTGTGTGTGTGTGTGTGTGTGTGTGAGATAATATTATTTTTGATACTTTTTTATACTACTAGAACTACTAATGGATTCTGGAAACATCAATGTTTTAGAGAAATGGTTTTTAAGCCATTTTTTCATATCAACTAGGAATTTTCTTTATCCTACTAGCTAAGATATTAAAATGATAGAGCTCTTGAGGTATTAATATTTAATTTAAACAAATTTGTTATTTTTCAAAGGAAAAAAAAAGAGGTTATTGAGCTAGGATGAACTAGCATACTAGTCTTTTGAGAATGTCTTGGATATGGCTAGATTATTCTGGCCCCATGTTTATAAGATGATATGGAATGTCAGAATTAGAAGAATCATAAAGATCATTCAAATTCTTCATTTTACAGAGGCATCAAATGAAGCCCAGCAGAGGGAAGATGCTTGTCCCAAGTAGCAAGTGAAAGAACAAGGACATAAACTTAGGGTTTCTAAATTCAGTGTTCTCACCACATCCCATGATAAGTGCCTAGAGTTGAAAGCTCTGGTTTTGTACTTTGTGAAATTTTTCAAAAGGTGGAGAGTACCTTAAGTCCTTTTATTTCAGTGGCATGTGCAACTCCAATGTCAAAACTACTTTGACAAATACAAAATGATAATTTTTCTGTAGTCTTAGAGAATTGCCTGGGAGAATTGAGTGATTAAATGACTTGTTTATGTCAGGAAGGAAATAAAATATTTACTAATATTCTAGGCATGATATTAAACACTTTATAAATATTATTCTTATTTGGTTTTCACATTAATCTTGGGATGCAGGTGCTACTATTACCCCTATTTTATAGAAGAGAAAAATGAGGCAGAGTCACTAGTAAATGCAAATGTTTGAGGCTGGATTGAATTCAAGTCTTCCTGTCTCCAAGTCTATTTCTTCATCTATTTTACCTCCTAGCAGCTATGATCATATGATTAATATATATATATATATATATATATATATATATATATATATATATATATACATATATATATATACATATACATACATATATATGTATATATGTATGTATATGTATATATATATATGTATATATATATATATATATATATATATATATATATATATATATATATATATGTAATAGGATTTGAATCAAGGTCTTCTTAAGTCCAATGTTAGAAATTTATGAACTAATGAAATATTCTCTTTAAATGCCACTGTATGTAGAAACTTTATGGACAAAGAATGAATCTATAGAATCCTGGACAAAAGTACCTGAAATATCCCCTAGGGTTAATTTATGATCAAGCAAAGCAGAGCAACTTTCACATTTCCTATTCTATTGCCTCTCATGCATCATGTATAGGAAATTGAAATTCATTCTGTGTTCTTTACCCTCTTGATTTTTCATAAGTTTGTAAGCAAATTACTAGTGACATTAAAATATTTCTACATCTTAAAATAGGATCTAACTAGAGAATATAGCAGGTGGTAAATTGTACTGATTTATCATCATTTAAAATTTTAATCTGTGATATTTTGGCCTTGAATTACTTTGTGGGGGATTATAAATGGCAGCACAAACATCAATACATAATTCATAATACATTTTCATAATATGTTTGGTTAACATTTGATTCATAAATGGTTATCATTAATGTTCTGAAATAGGGTTATAATTGAATTTTTGGCTTGCTTTCTTCTCTTTCCAAATGCCTATTAAAACAATCTTCACACTACACACAAATCTGTAAGCTCCCTTCTTCCCTCATACCAATTAGATAAATCGGCCTCAAAAATAACACTGGACTGATAGAAACCACAAGGACTGGAAGCACGACTTACCAGCTGAAGAGAATCTGGAGTTTCAACAGAAAAGGTCAGTTCCCAGGGGAGGAAAAAAAAAGGCCAGCACAGACAGGGTTAGATGCTAGCACACTGTGCCCATCGAGCTGGGGAGAACTCTGGGATCAGAGAAGCCACTGAGATAGAAGAATCTGGCACAGGCTGTTAGCTCTTCTCTGCTTATAAAACAGAAGTCCAGAAGAGAAATCAAGCCACTTTAAAATATAAAGCCAGATACTAGAACCACCCCAATCTGGAAGTGACCTAACAGATCTCAGCATGGCTGTGCAGCCGCTTTTTGCTGTCCGAGGGTTTCACCTTGGGGTAGTAAAGAGCTTGAACAGCGGGGACACAGCCCAAGGCAACATCTAATTCACATAGTGCCTGGCTTGGCTGGAGGCTGTGGAACTCAGCCGCAGAAGTCCCAGAGAAGCAGAACCTTTGAAATAGGGACCACAGTTTCTGGGCAGACACTTCCAGTTTGAGCCAGGGGCTTTTCACATCAGCTGCAGATATCCACACCCCATGGGACGCATTGGCTGGGCTTTGTGTCACCTTTACTGTTCAGTCTTAAACCTCAAGGAAGTCTCTAGGATTCATAGCGGGCTCCTTCACTGGGCAACCCTCACAGCACAGTCACACTAATCACCTCTGATGCATTTCCAGGGAGGGGGAGGGGAACTCTCTCCCAGAGCTATCTCTTAGCTCAGGCACAGGAGCCGCTGGATCCATCCAGTCTGGGAGGAAGCTGGTAAAGAAATAAATAAATAAACTTTTTACCCAAGGACAGACCCCAAAAGATTTTTTAACCATGGGTAAAAAGCTAAAGAGAACTATTGATTCCTTCCACACAGAGAAAGAGCAGGTATCCAACCCTAAGGAAGTTAATAGCAGAGAGTCAGCAGATTATAGCCTAAAGGGGAACGATACATGCCCCCCATCACATAACTCTTTCCTAGAAGAGACTATTAAAAAGTTAAGAGAGTTTGAAGAAAAATGGGGAAAGAGAAGCTATGATAGAGAATAACAACGTTCTGAAATTGGAGTTGGAAAAAATAAAGAATTCACAGGAGATGCAGGGAAACAAAATTTGTGAATTAGAAAAGGTTAAAAAATCACAGGAGAGTAGGATTTCTGAATTGGAAAAGATAAAAAAATTCTCAAGAAAGTAGGATTTCTGAACTGGAAAAAGAAAATAACTCTCTAAAAATTAGGGAAATGGAAAAAATTCAATAGAGCAAAAAAATTCATTTAAAAACTCATTTGGGCATATACAAAAAGAACTAAAAATGTGAATGAAGAAAATATCTCATTAAAAATCAGAACGGAACAAATAGAAATAAATGATTCATTATGAACCCAAGAATCAGTCAAATAAAACAAAAAAAAAAAAAAAAAGAAAAGCTGGAGTGTAACGTCAAATACTTACTGGGAAAATCTATAGACCTGGAAAATAGATCTAGGAGAGATAATAGGATCATTGGACTTCCCGAAAACTATGACCAAAAAAAGAGCCTAGATTCTATTTTACAGGAAATCATCAAAAAGAACTGTCCAGAGATAATAGAAACAGAAGGGAAAATAAACGTTGAAAGAATTCATCGAACATCTTCTAAAAAAGACCCTAAAAAAAGAACTCCACAGAGTATTGTGGCTAAGCTGCAGAATTACCACACAAAGGAGAAAATCCTGCAAGCAGCTAGAAAAAAACAATTTAAATACCAATGTACCACCATAAGGGTCACTCAAGATTTGGCTGCCTCCACGTTAAAAGATCAAAGGGCCTAGAACCTGATATTCTGAAAGGCAAAAGATCAAGTATTGCAACCAAGAATAAACTACCCAGCTAAGTTTAGCATTTTCTTCCATGGAAGAAGATGGTCATTCAATGAAACAGAGGAATTCCATTTGATTCTAAGAAAAAAACCAGGCTTAAACAAAAAATTTGATCACATCCACAAGACTGAAGAGAAATAGAAAAAGGTAAAAAGAACTCTTGAGAACTGTATCTCTGTTGTGGATATATAGAAAGTCCACATGGATAATTTGATTTTACTGATATAAAAAGAAAGGGGGAAGTAGTAAAGGGAAGAGGGTAGTATCAGAAAAAAGGGGAAGGAGTGATAAAAGGAGGGTAACTACATCCCAGGAAGAGGCATAGAAAATATACCATACCTGGGGCGGAGCCAAGATGGCGGAGAAGATACATGCCACTGTGTAAGCTCCTTTCTTCCCTCACAACCATCTAGATTTAATCAGCCTCAGAAATAGCGTTGGACTGATAGAATCCACAAGGACTGGAAACACAACTTACCAGCTGAAGAGAATCTGGAGTTTCAGCAGGAAAGCTCAGCTCCCAGGGGAGGAAGAAGAGAGGCCAGCACAGACGGTGGGGTAGTGGCACACTGCACCGGTCACGCTGGGGAGGGCTCTGGGATCAGAGAATCCACCGAGATAAAAGGATCTGGCACAGGCTATTAGCTCTTCTCTGCTTATAAAAGAGCAGTTCATAAGAGAAATCAAGCCACTTTAAAATTTAAAACTAGATTGGATCTCCCCGGATCCCAGGGGTGACTCAGCAGATCTCAGCACTGTGGGTGTGGCCAACATAGGCAATCCAGGCTTTCACCTGGGGGTAGTTAAGAGATTGAAAAGTAGGTGGGGTGGTAATTCATAGTGCCTGCCTTGGCTGGAGGCTGTGGAACTCAGCCCTGGGAAGTCCCAGAACAGCGGAACCTTTGAACTAGGGACCGCGGTTTCTGGCAGACACTTCCAGTTTGAGCGCAGGGGCTTTTCACGTCACCTGCTGCTGACATCCACGCCCCACCGGGATGCATAGGCTAGGCTTTGAGTGGCCTTTACTGTTCAGTCTCAAACCTCAGGGAAGCAGCTAGAACACAGCGCCCTCAAAGCACAGCAGTGCTGATCACCTGTGAGGCACTTCCAGGGAGGGGGTGGGGAACTCTCTCCCAGAGCTCTCTCTTAGCTCAGGCGCAGGGGCCGCTGCATCCATCCGGTCTGGGAGGAAGCTGGTAAAGATATAAGTACATAATTTCCTAAACCAGGGACAGACCCCAAAAGATTTTCTAAGTATGAGTAAAAAGCCAAGAAAAACTATAGATTCTTTCTACACAGAGAAAGAGCGGGTATCCAACCCCGAGGAAGTTAACAGCAGAGAGTCAGCAGATAACAACCTAAAGGGGAACGATTCCTGCCCCCCATCACATAATTCTCTCCTTGAAGAGACTATTAAAAAGTTAAGAGAGTTTGAAGAAAAATGGGGAAAGGAAAGAGAAGCTATGATAGAGAATAACAACGTTCTGAAATTGGAGTTGGAAAAAATAAAGAATTCACAGAAGATGCAGGGAAACAAAATTAGTGAATTAGAAAAGGTAAAAAAAATCACAGGAAAGTAAGATTTCTGAATTGGAGAAGATAAAAAAGTCTCAAGAAAATAGGATTTCTGAATTGGAGAATATAAAAAAGTCTCAAGAAAATAGGATTTTTGAATTGGAGAATATAAAAAAGTCTCAAAAAATTAGAGAAATGGAAAAAATTCAATAGAGCAAAATAACTCATTTAAAAATGAAATTGGGCTTTTACAAAAAGAACTAAAAACTGTGAATGAAGAAAATAACTCCTTAAAATTCAGGATGGAACAAATAGAAATGAATGATTCATTGAGAACCCAAGAATCAGTCAAACAAAACAAAACAAAAAAAAATGAAAAGCTGGAGAATAACGTCAAGTACTTACTGGGAAAATCTATAGACCTGGAAAATAGATCTAGGAGAGATAATCTGAGGATCATTGGACTTCGCGAAAACTCTGACCAAAAAAAGAGCCTAGATTCTATTTTACAGGAAATTATCAAAGAGACCTGTCCATAGATAATAGAAACAGAGGGGAAAGTAGATTTTGAAAGAATTCATCAAACTCCTTCTGAAATAGACCCTAAAATAAGAACACCACGGAAAATTGTGGCTAAGCTGCAGAATTACCACACAAAGGAGAAAATCCTGCAAGCAGCTAGAAAAAAACAATTTAAATACCAAGGTGTAGCGAGCTGTCATCTCCAGAAGCTGCCGGATTGCTCTCTGGGAAGAGATCTGCTGTGTCAACTCAAATTTCTTGGACGGATTCTTCTTCCTGTAGTAAACCGTTGTCTCCAGGCAGTTGCTGTTAACTCTTGTCCAGAGAAGTGACTTCCCTTCCTGCAGAGAGCCCCGTCAGGCCTGATGTAATGCAGAGACCCCTCTCATCTCTGGAGTGGTGTCCTCTTTTATCCTCCCAGAGAATGGGCGTGGGATAATGCAAGGGCTTCTGGGAAGAACCACTTCAGCCAATGAGTTTGCTCCTTCTATCAAGTCAACCTGAGTTCTCACCTTGTAATTGTCCAGACAACCTGAATTCTCACGTTGTCACTGTCCAGACAACCTGAGTTCTCACCTAGTAATCCTAACACCAAGGTGCCACAATAAGGGTCACACAAGATCTGGCTGCCTCCACATTAAAAGATAGAAGGGCCTGGAACCTGATATTCCGTAAGGCAAAAGATCAAGGATTCCAACCAAGAATAAACTACCCAGCTAAGTTTAGCATTTTTTCCATGGAAGAAGATAGTCATTCAATGAAATAGAGGAATTCCATATGTTCCTAAGAAAAAAACCAGACTTAAACAAAAAATTTGATCTACATCCACAAGACTGAAGAGAAACAGAAAAAGTACACATAACCCTTGAGAACTATATCTCTGTTGTGGGTATATAGAAAGTCCGCATGGATAATTTGATTTTACTAATATAAAAGAAAAAAAAAGGAGGGGTGTAGTAAAGGGAAGGGGGTAGTATCAGAAAAGGGGGAGGGAGTGATAAAAAGAGGGAAACTACATCCCAGGAAGAGGCATAGAAAATACACCATATCTGAGGGAATTTAGAGAGGGGGAGAATCATTGTGTAAATCTTACTCTCATCAGAAGAGGCTCAAAGAGTAAATAATTGACATATTTGTTTTTCAGAGAATTCTCTATCACCTCATTAAAAGGGGGGAGAGGAAAAGGGAAAAGGAAAAGGAGAATAAAAGAAGGGACGTGGAGGGAGGGGGGAAGGATACTAAAAAAAATTAGAGGGCTGCGTGTCACAAGGGGGGTATATAAATTAAATATTGGGGAAGGGGTTCAGGGGGGTCAAGGGAAAAAAGCATAATCTGGGGATAATATGATGGCAGGAAATACAGAATTAGTAATTTTAACTGTAAATGTGAATGGGATGAACGCTCCCATCAACAGAGACGGATAGCAGATTGGATCAAAAATCAGAACCCTACAATAGGTTGTTTACAGGAAACACACTTAAAGCAGGGAGATACATATAGAGTAAAGGTAAAAGGTTGGAGCAGAATCTATTATGCTTCAGGTAAAGCCAAAAAACCAGGGGTAGCTATCCTTATCTCAGATCAAGTAAAAGCAGAAGTTGATCTAGTTAAAAGAGATAAGGAAGGAAACTATATCCTGCTAAAAGGTAACATAAACAAGGAAGCCATATCAATACTAAACATATATGCACCAAGTAGTATAGCATCTAATTGTGTAAAGGAAAAGTTAAGAGAATTGCAAGATGAAATAGACAGTAAAACTATAATAGTGGGAGATCTCAAACTTGCACTCTCAGATTTGGGCAAACCAAACCACAAAACAAATAAGAAAGAAATTAAAAAAGTAAATAGAACATTAGAAAAATTAGGTATGATAGACCTTTGGAGAAAACTGAATGGCAATAGAAATGAATATACTTTCTTCTCAGCAGTTCATGGATCCTATACAAAAATTGACAATATATTAGGACATAAAGATCTCAAAATTAAATGTAGGAAGGCAGAAATAATAAATGCCTTCTTCTCAGACCACAATGCAATAAAAGCTACATTCAGTAAGAAGTTAGGGGTAAATAGACCAAAAAGTAATTGGAAAATGAATAATCTCATCTTAAAGAATGACTGGGTGAAACAGCAAATTATAGAAACAATTAATAATTTCACCCAAGATAATGACAATGATGAGACATCATACAAAAATATGTGGGATGCAGTTAAAGCAGTAATAAGGGGAAATTTTATATCTTTAGAGGCTTATTTGAAGAAAATAGAGAAAGAGAAGATTAACGAATTGGGCTTGCAACTTAAAAAGCTAGAAAAAGACCAAATTAAAAACCCCCAACCAAAAATTAAACTTGAAATACAAAAATTAAAAGGAGAAATCAATAATATTGAAAGTAAAAAAACTATTGAATTAATAAATAAAACCAAGAGTTGGTTTTATGAAAAAGCCAATAAAATAGATAAACCTTTGGTATATCTGATCAGAAAAAAGAAAGAGGAAAATCAAATTGTTAGTCTTACAAATGAAAAGGGGGATCTTTCCACCAATGAAGAGGAAATTAGAGAAATAATAAGGAGTTACTTTGCCCAACTTTATGCCAATAAATTTGATAACTTAAGTGAAATGGATGACTTCCTCCAAACATATAGGCTTCCCAGATTAACAGAGGAGGAGACAAATTGCTTAAATAGTCCCATTTCAGAAAAAGAAATAGAACAAGCTATTAATCAACTCCCCAGGAAAAAATCCCCAGGACCAGATGGATTTACATATGAATTCTACCAAACATTTAAAGAATAATTAGCCCCAATGCTATATAAGCTATTTGAAAAAATAAGGAATGAAGGAGTCCTACCAAACTCCTTTTATGACACAGACATGGTACTGATACCTAAACCAGGTCGATCAAAAACTGAGAAAGAAAATTATAGACCAATTTCCTTAATGAATATTGATGCTAAAATCTTAAATAAGATATTAGCAAAAAGACTTCAGAAAATCATCCCCAGGATAATACACTATGATCAAGTAGGATTCATACCAGGAATGCAGGGATGGTTTAATATTATGAAAACTATTAGTATAATTGACCATATTAATAATCAAATTAATAAAAACCATATGATCATCTCAATAGATGCAGAAAAAGCATTTGACAAAATCCAACATCCATTCCTACTAAAAACTCTTGAGAGTATAGGAATAAATGGATTATTCCTTAGAATAATCAGGAGCATATATTTAAGACCTTCAGTAAGCATAATATGCAATAGAAATAAACTGCAACCTTTCCCAGTAAGATCAGGAGTGAAACAAGGTTGCCCACTATCACCATTACTATTCAATATAGTACTAGAAACGCTAGCCTTGGCAATAAGAGCCGAGAAAGAGATTCAAGGAATTAGAGTAGGAAATGAGGAAATCAAACTATCACTCTTTGCAGATGACATGATGGTATACTTAGAGAACCCCAAAGACTCTGCTAAAAAGCTATTAAAAACAATTCAGAATTTTAGCAAAGTGGCAGGATACAAAATAAATCCACATAAATCCTCAGCATTTTTATCTATCACCAACAGCAAGAGATACAAAGAGAAATTCCATTCCAAACAAATGTTGAGAGTATAAAGTATTTGGGAATCCATCTACCAAAGAATACTCAGGAATTATATGAGAAAATTTACAAAACACGTTCCAAAAAAATAAAGTCAGATTTATATAATTGGAAAGACATTCAGTGCTCTTGGATAGGCCGAGTGAATATAATAAAGATGACAATACTCCCCAAACTAATCTATTTATTTAGTGTTATACCAATCAGACTCCCAAGAAAGTATTTTAATGACCTAGAAAAAATAACAACAAAATTCATATGGAAGAATAAAAGGTTGAGAATTGCAAGGGAACTAATGAAAAAAAAGTCAGAAGAAGGTGGTCTAAGTGTACCTGATCTAAAGCTATATTATATAACAGCAGTCACCAAAACCATTTGGTACTGGCTAAGAAATAGAACAGTAGATCAGTGGAACAGATTAGATACAAAGGACAAAAAAGGGTACATCTATAGCAATCTAATCTTTGACAAATCCAAAGATACCAACATTAGGGACAAAAATTCATTATTCGGAACAAACTGTTGGGAAAACTGGAAATTAGCATGGCAGAAATTAGATATGGATCCACACTTAACACCATATACCAAGATAAGATCAAAATGGGTCCATGATTTAGGCATAAAGAATGAGATCATAAATAGATAAGAGGAACAGAGTATAGTCTACCTCTCAGACTTGTGGAGGAGGAAGGAATTTATGAGCAGAGGAGAACTAGAGATCATTATTGATCACAAAATAGAAGATTTTGATTACATCAAACTAAAAAGTTTCTGTACAAACAATACTAATGCAAACAAGATTAGAAGGGAAGTAACAAATTGGGAAAATATTTTTAAAAGTAAAGGTTCTGACAAAGGTCTCATTTCCAAAATATATAGAGAACTGACCCTGATTTATAGGAAACCAAACCATTCTCCAATTGATAAACGGTCAAGGGATATGAACAGACAATTCTCAGATGATGAAATTGAAACTATTTCCACTTATATGAAAGAGTGTTCCAAATCACTACTGATCAGAGAAATGCAAATTAAGACAACTCTGAGATACCACTACACACCTGTCAGATTGGCTAAGATGACAGGAACAAATAATGATGAATGTTCGAGGGGATGTGGGAAAACTGGGACACTGATAAATTGTTGGTGGAGTTGTAAAAGAATCCAGCCATTCTGGAGAGCACTTTGGAACTATGCCCAAATAGTTATCAAACTATGCATATCCTTTGACCCAGCATTGCTGTTATTAGGATTATATCCCAAAGAAATACTAAAGAGGAGAAAGGGCCCTCTATGTGCCAAAATGTTTGTGGCATCTCTTTTTGTTGTAGCTAGAAACTGGAAGATGAGTGGATATCCATCAATTGGAGAATGGTTTGGTAAATTATGGTATATGAAGGTTATGGAATATTATTGCTCTGTAAGAAATGACCAACAGGAGGAATACAGAGAGGCTTGGAGAGACTTCCATCAACTGATGCTGAGTGAAATGAACAGAACCAGAAGATCGCTGTACACTTCAACAACAATACTGTATGAGGATGTATTCTGATGGAAGTGGATTTCTTCAACTTAAAGAAAATCCAACTCACTTCCAGTTGATCAATGATGGACAGAAACAACTACACCCAGAGAAGGAACACTGGCAAGTGAATGTAAATTGTTAGCACTACTGTCTATCTACCCAGGTTACTTACACCTTCGGAATCTAATACTTAATGTGCAACAAGAAAATGGTATTTACACACATATATTATATCTACGTTATATTGTAACACATGTCAAATGTATGGGATTGCCTGTCATCTAGGGGAGGGAGTAGAGGGAGGGAGGGGATAATTTGGAAAAATGAATACAAGGGATAATGCTATTAAAAAAATTACTCATGCATATATACTGTCAAAAATTATTAACAAAAAAACAATCTTCACACTCTGAATTCTCAAAGTATAACATACTCTCTATTTCTCCAATATTGTCTCCAGAGTCTCGGTTTACAGCATATTCATAAGGTATATAGTAGAAAAAATATTAACTAGTATATCCTTCTACTGTATATTCAGTTTGCTGTTCTGAAAATAGCAAACACTCCAAAATCCTAGTAGTCAGGATTTAAGAAATCAAGGAAGGATCTTTGCTTCCCTACTTCTACTTCCTTCTCTCTCCAGACATGTTAGCTATCCTTTTCTTCATTCCCAGACACTATTCCAATTACTAAGAAACTTTTTTTCATCACTCTTCTCCAGACATTGAGTCTTCTTCATAGAAAAACTCCTCCATAGAAAAACAATGTATATTGACAAAAGAGAAACCCTCAGGAGTTATGGATGAAAGAGTTCAACTAACAAGGTTTTGTCTTGTATCCTCAATAACTGACTCATATTCTGGTATATAGTAGGCATTTAATAATTGTCTACCCAATAAATGAACTCAGTAAGATGAAGTAGTGATAAAATAATTTGGACAGCAAAAAATAATCAGTGAATAGAATTCTATTCAATCATTCAAGCCAAGTTTTATTTGTTCATTGTGTCTTCAGTAACAGGTATTTTAGATCAAATGAATGAAATAATTCCTTACTTTTTCACAACATTTTGGTTTAGTCACAGACATGGTGAAATATCTCCAGTTTACATTCACCAAACTTTGTCCTCCTTTGAAACACTGTTCTTACTAATCTGTTAATTAATGCTGCATAGCCACTTCTGTGTTCAAAGTTTTTTGATAAGCATGGATGTGGGGAAGAAAGAAATGAAACTTCCCCATTTTCAAGAATTTTGCTGTCTAGTTAAGTTTTTTCTCTCTAGATAGATTATAAGCTCTTTCAGGTTAGTGAAAGTCTCCTTGCATTTCTTATTGGACCTAATAGTATCTCAATTCTATCATATAGCATATAGAACCGGAAAGGGTCTTGGAGATCAAGTCATTAGAAATTGAGGTTTGAAAAGGAAAGATATTTACTCAAGGTGACATTGCAAATTAATGGCAGAGATAGAAATTGAGCCACTGACTCAGTATAGTGTTCCTTACAAATTTACTATATTGATGATGACCTCCGGACTCATATCTCCAAATGCTTATTGAGCATTAGATAAATGGGTATCTAGCAGGTTTTTTAAGTTCAATTATGTACAAAAACTGAACTCATTATTTTTCTCCTCAAATCCTTCTCTATTCCAAACTTCTCTGTTATTACAAAGAATAACACCATTTTACTAGTCACATAGACTTGGGTACATTCCTTGACTCCTTAACATCTCATTCAACCCATATTCAATCACTGTTCAACTCCTACCATTTCCCATTGTTGAACCGTCATTTGTATATACTTTTTTGTCTCCTCTGACATTGCTACCACCTGATGCAAACTACTTAACTTATGCCTGTAGTATTGTAATAGTCTGTTGATTTATTTCCTTGCCTCCCTACTTCAGTCCACTTTCCACTTAGCTATCAGATTGATCTCCTTAAATCCCAGTGATTCACTAACAACTCCAGAACCAAATATAACTCTTTGGATTGGAATTTAAAATCCTTCATAAGTTTCTCCCTCACTTCCACCTTTCCAATATTCTTACACCTTATTTCTTACTCCTACCACTACAACTCTGTGATCCATTGACAATGTCTTCCCTATTATTCCTCACACAAAACACTCCATCTCCTTATATCCTAGGACTTTCACTTGCTGTCCTCATGCTTGAAACGCTTTTCATTCTTTCTGTCTTTTGGCTTCAGCTTTTGTCTCTCCTTTTGTAAAAAGCCTTTCTAAATCCTCTGTAATCTTAGTTCTTTTCCTCTGAAATTACTTAGAATTGATCTCATATATATCAAGTTTGTACACAGTGATTTGCATATTATTTTGCTTATTAGACTAGGAGATGAGTTCAGGGAATTTTTCCCTTCCTTTTTTTAAATTTAATTTTGCATTTAATCAGTGCCTACTACATAGTAAGTACTTAATAAATTAATATTGACTTGACTTGATTCCATAGCATAGGTCTAAACACACAGTGTTTACTGGATTTTGACTGAATGATTCATGCAGAGTATTAGTCTTTTGAGATTGATTGAATTTGGAAGTCTCACTTGGAGAAATATTTCAAAATTAATTCTGCTGGATATTTCCATTCAATAACATTTTAATGTAGGATGCTCTAGCTACATCCCATATCCCTGAAGCACACCTATTAAGTTTCCACTCAATGGACTATTTTTTCAATCAACAGTTAATAAGGATCAAAAACCACATGGGGAGGGAGGAGGAGGAATTCCTTATACAAAGAGGTGAACATACTGTCTATTCAAAAGTAACCCTTTGATGATTGTTGAATTCTTAAGTAATTTTTGACATACTGAAGAGTAAAATCCAAGAAGATTCAAGAAATATTGGAAAAATCATTAACAGCTGCAAAAGAAACAAGGAGATGAAATTTTTACATGTTTCAGTGAAAACTAGCATGAGTTCAAATGTGGAAATAAAGTTCTTTGGTTCTAATAATCATAATGTATTAAAACTGTAATAGACCTTAAAATGATATAATCACAACATTTTAGAAGAAAGAGTAGTCTTGAAGATCAACTAGTCCAAATTTTATATTTTATAAATGGAGAAACTTAGAATTGAATAGAAGAAATTATTTATACAAGATCACAGGGAAATATGGGACTGAGAATGTTACCAGATCACAGAATCTTAACATCTCAGCAATGGAGTTAACCTTACAGGTGTGTGATATGTGTGACATGTGTGTGTGTGCACATGTACATGTACATGTACATGTTTTATTCCAATAAAATAAATCATCCCAACCAACTTTATTTTCCTATAAAAATTAAGGACTCCATTTAATAATAATAATATTTTCCAAGTTTTCCTATTGACAGTTTCTTCTTTTCTCTCTGTCTAAGTCAAACCGGATGGTCTCCAGAATCTTTTCCTAGACACTCTTTACTGTGGCCTCTCCCTTGATACTGTCATTCACTCAGATTGTGTCACCTATCACCTCTGTATGTATGGGTCCCAAATCCATTTTTCCAGTCTTCATTTGTTTTCTGTGCTTCAGAGCTGCACCTATAGTTACTTTTGCAGGAGTTGTACTAGAACCAGTTCATCTTGTGTTGAGAAAGCTGATTGTTAAATTTTCAGTGTGAGCATCTATACCTCCCAAACTGGCAAATGCAGAAAATACACATGATTTTATTCATTGCCTGGGCTTTAAAAAGTGATGGGGAGGGATAGCTAGGTGGTGCAGTTGATAGAGCACCAGCCCTAAAATCAGGAAGACCTGACTTCAAATCTGGCCTCAGACACTTAATATTTTCCAGCTATGTGATCCTGGGCAAGTCACTTAACCCCAATTGCCTAAGGGAAAAAGTGATAGGAAAAATGTCAATAATGCACATTAAACTTAACGGTATTGTACATTTTTTTCTTTTTCTGCAGAGCTGGTTGTTAAACCATTTGCCAGCATCCCTACCTTCATTAGGATGTCCCTCTCGTATCTCAAACTCAACATGTCATAACCAAGCTTGTTTATTTTTTCTCCATATATATTATTTTAGGAATTTCAAACAAGGTTATGTGCATGAGAAGCAACTCTGTCACATTGTCTCTCTGTCACATAATAGAGAAATATTATTGAATTTATCAGGTTTGATTGAGTCTGTTTCCAATATTTATTGGACTATTTAATATACTTTTTAGGCAAGTAAAAAGAAATAATTTGATCTTCTCTAGCTGTTCAACCACAGTGCCATGTTCAACTGAATGTCTACCCTACAGGTCGCTTTTTTGAATATTGAATACACTTGGAAAAGAACCTTCAGATAAGTGGATAGAAGTGAAAGTTTTTAGGATTACCTTAAATTCAGTCTCAATGTTGGCCAATCTGGCTAACTCATTGCTTAGCTCTAAGGCAGTGAGGACAGGATCTTCACTAGAGAGAGATAAGTAGGCAGCACTGGCTAATCCTTTGTATGCATTCATTCTTGACCTTGAATGGCTAAAGGAGTCTTTTCGATGCTTTTCAGCACATTCATTGCACTTGCAGAAATAGTCATGGGGTCTTTCTATACGGGCCCCTTTAAGGAGGAGGATGTGTACAATTTCATATTCTTGGCAGTGGGCAGCCAGAATGATGGGGGTGATATCATGAGAGAAGCGGGTTCCATCTTCATCATAGGCATAAAAATCATCATCCCGTAACTCCTGTTCCAGGGGACTGAGGGTCAGTCGTTGCTCTTGAGCAAAAGCTGGATGGTTCAGTATTGCCTCAACAATCCTCACATAGCCTTTGCTGATGGCCAACAAGAGTGCATCACCAACTCTGGCCAGGTTTTCCTTTTTTAGCAGCAGTTCTGTGACTTCTAGGTGCTCATTCCCCACTGCTAGTTGCAGGGCATTTTGCCCCATATAATCAACACAGTTGAAATTTAGTGTTTTGGACTCCTCAAGCATCTTCCTGACAACTGGAATATTACCATACTCAGCAGAGTCCAAGAAGCGTTCTTCCTCTATGGTCAGACTTGTACCCTTCTCATTAAACATGTAGGCTGGGCCTCGGATAGCCTGCCTTCTTCCCTTCTCCCGAAGGGTCGTGTGCCTGCGGTGCATGTTTTTAAAGTTGCTGTTTTCCAACCTGTATTAAAATGAGATTGTCAATTAATTACTTTTTCAGTGACTTTAAGTTCCTGAGGAGCAGCAAATACTTTCAAAATGATTGCAATTAAAAAAAAAAGTTTTATGGTATCATTGAGCTTTTATGGTTTGTAATTAGGTTGAATCATATATTTCATTTTGGGATTCATACTGAATTGTTTTCTATTCAATGTGTAAGTGATGTGATAGAATATTTCTCCTTTGGCAAATTTTCCCATTATCCCTTTCACAACCCCTAAAATTTAGGTTTAGTTGAGAATATCATTCAGAGGTGGGACAGAATGAATATACAAAATAGGCCTTACATCATTTTCCTCTTCCTCATTTCCTTTGCTGAATATATGAGTTCTCAAAAAAAATATAGCTGTTTCTCTGCACCCATCTCCCCTCAAAATGTGTGTTATGTATGTTCTCCAAAGCATACTCCCATCTTTATATTAAGTACCTCTTTTTCTGAAGAGCTGAAAATGTTTCTGAAAACTGAATTGCTTGTACATATGGAGGCAATTCCATGCTGTATTTGAATTCAAGTCAGATACTACTTTATATGATCTAAAACTTAATTTCCTTGGCCCCTTAAGGAGGCCAGGGGGAAAGCCTCGTTCAAAAGATTAAGAAAAAAACCTCACTGATTTCTTCTTTCTGAATGGCTAGCCTCTTGTCTCTCTAATCTTTACAAGTTGATAAAAGACAGTTGCAAGACTTAAACATCACCAAGGACTAGAAACTTTTTCTGCCACAGCATCTTAAACTTTGATCAATCAATAAACATTTATTAAGTGGCTACTACATTCCAAGCACTGTGCTAAAAATTAAGTGCTAAGCTTCTCTAAAACAAGAATTATGCACAAGATATAAATAAATTTCAGCTCTCTCAATGTTCCAAGAAGCCAAAAACCTCAAGGAGGTAACCACCTGGACATAGAGAACACTAATTCCTTAAAGTGCCTGCACAATGTTTCTCTCCCACTCAACCACCACCTTGGTGGTAGGATTCAACAAACACATTCATAGATTTCTAGTAGAAATTATAGAGTGCTACTTTACTTTTCTGTGAAAAGACAAAAGGCAGAAGTTTGCTTTTCCTATGATGTTAGTGTGGCATTTTTCTGAACTTAGCAAGAGTAAGAGAGGAAAGTAGGAAAAGAGACATGTGTATGTATGTGTGTGTGTGTGTGTGTGTGTGTGTGTGTGTGTGTGTGTGTGTATGTGTATCAGAAAGAGAGAGGGAGAAAGAGGGAGGAAGGAAGGGAGGGAAGGAGGGAGGAAGGGGTCTACCAGGTGTGATATAAAAGGGCCCTGAATATAACATAGCAAAAAATAATGCAGGAAAATGTCCATAATTTTTAAATGAAGTGCCAATAGAAAGAATCGAGAGATCGTCTCCAGAAAAAAAATAAAACCAAAGTAAAACAAGAATTATACTGCAAATTGTATTACACATAATAGTTAAATTTAATAATCTCAGTAGCAAATAAGAAATTTTGCAAGTGTGCAGAAGAAAACAATTCAATTACAAAAAAGCATTATACCCATGAACAACACACTTTTTTTTTTCATCAAGCAAAAAACATAGTAAGAAATGGAATGTCTTCTCCAGATCAAAGAAATTTAAGATACTTTAAAAGATGATCTACCCTGCAAATCTGAGTCTAGTCATCAATGAAAAAATAAATGAACATTCAATTTAAAAAAGACATTTGAAGAATTCCTAAAAAGAAAGCTAGACCTGAACAGATTATTTGTTTTGGAAATATATGAACAAAAGAAATTCAGGAAAGGTAAATACATACAGGAACTGGGAAAGGGGCAGAAATAAAATAAATTAGTTCTCTCCCCTTCAAAGGAGGAAAAAAAAACTTAGAAAGACATCATTGCAGTTAACACCACCAAAAACTATCAATTTCTTTTGAAAAGGACACAAGGAGAAGTGAATAGAACCAAGAGAATATTATACACAATAACAATAGGATTATTGCTGATCAACTATGATGGACTTGGCTCTTCTCAGCAATATGATGATTCAAGGGAATTCCAATGTATTTGGGATTGAAAATGTGATCTGCATCCAAAGAGAACTATAGGGACGGGAATATGGATTGAAGCATAGTTTTTTTCACTTTTTGTTTGTTTGTTTTCTTTCTTATGGTTTTCCCCCATTTGGTCTGATTTTTCTTGCACAACATGATAAATATGGAAATATATTTAAAAGAACTGCACATACTTAACCTATATCAGATTATTTTCTGTCTTAGAGAAAGGGGAGATAAAGGAGGGAGGAAGAAAAATTTGTAACACAAAGTCTTACAAAAATGTTGAAAACTCTACTTATATGTATTTGGAAAATAAGACACTATTGAAGATTAAAAAAAAGAAAAGTACACAAGGAAACTGCAATGAAATTGGGAAAAATAGAAGGGAAAATAATTCTGAAACACCATGGATTAAAACTTACAATAATCTATTTACAGATGAATGTTTACTTGTGAAACTGTACAACAGAACAGAAGGGGAAGTGGGATAGAAAAAAGATAAATTGAGATTATTTGATGACCCTAATGTAAGTCAAATATTAACAATAAAAAAACCCAACAATATATCTCAGGAAGAAGAAGGCCTATGGGAGAAAAGATGAGGTGGAAAAGGGGAGAATTGAAATAAGAAAAATAAATGGAAAATCTGTTTATGTAATGAAAGGGGAAACTCTTTGAAGAATGCTCTCATGGAAGGAGAAAGGTATTTTATAATAGGAAATTGTAATCTAGTACAATCTGCAGGGTTTTGGTGCTTAGATAGACCTCTGAGAACATTCTGCTCCTTCATGAAAATATCCTGCTTCAAGAAAGGAGAAAATCAGGGATCCTGAAAAAATCTCAGAAGTCAGGGAAGGCTGGGACTGAGAGAAAGGATTTCATGGAAAATGAAGGGAAAATTGTCATGGGGATGACATAGAAGTAGTAACAGACTGGGTTCTATTCTTTCTATTTCCTATAGGAATTGATATTTCTGTCAGTGAAGTTCAATAGAAAAAAAAAAGACTCGGAAACAAAGTCTACAAGGCATTAGCATAGAACATGTATAAAAGAAAGAACTCAAAATAAGTTATTAAGTATCTATAAATCTATGAAGAATACTGAAACTATAAAAAGGACTAAAGAAATATAAGGGTCATGAATTAAAGAACAGATAGAAATAGAAGGAAAATAATGAAGAGAATGAGAAAAATGCTTTTAGAAAAAGGGCTAAAAACTAACAAGTAAATCAAGTTGAAAGAGAGGAAGGAGAGACTTGCTTTGATTACTTAACTAAGAAATAAAAAGAGAAAGAAATAGATAATAAGATGAAGAAATAAAGAAAAAGGAATCAATAAATTAAGCTAAGCAAAACTCTGAAACTGTGGAATGGATGACAAATAGGAAGGATAAGAGATCTAGTGGGAATGGAATTGCCTTAAAATGAGCCTATTTATGATTATGACAAAATATTATTGATAAATAGAATGATTTTTTTGAGAGGAAGAAGGAGAGAAGGAGGAAGATGACTGGGGAAATTTTTGGTGAAGTTTTTTTTTTTTTAAAAAGGACATCAATAAAAAATCATTTAAAAAAAACAACAATAGAAAAACACAGAAACCTAAATTCATATAAAAGCTGTGTAACTAATTCATTGGGTGACTTTTATTTCCCTTTTCTAGGACTAAGTTTTCTCATCTATTAAAAGTTGAAGTTCCATTATATTATTTCCAAGTTTCATTATATTTCCTTTATTCTGAGGTAACATAGTGGTCCAATATCTAGAGCCCAGAACCTGGAGTCAGGAATATTAGAGTTCAAATCTGACTTCAGATATTTAATATGTGTGGCCTTGGAATTTAACTTAACTTAAAAAACCTCAACTTCTGTCTTTCTCAGTTTTCTTATCTGTTAAGTGGGGGAAATAGTAGCACCCATTAGTAGTATTCAGGGTTACTGAATCAAATGTTAACATATTTGATTAATACAGTTGTTGATATAAATACAATTGATTAATATAATAATTAATGCAAATATTATTTTCTGAAGTACCTAACATAGTGCTTAACTATGCACTTAGTGCTTAACTATAACACATAGTTATATGCTTATAATTTCCCCCCAAATTTTTGACATTTCTACCTATCAACCACATTTTCATTATTCAGTATAACATTAGTGAACAGATATTAAGAATCTTTGACCAAGCCCTAAATACTAAGAATATATTTTAGTTGTTTTTATATATTTTAAAACCAAAAATAATAGAATTTCAGAGTTGAAAAACCTTCAATGCACATCTACTCTGGTTCATGTTCAAATATGATGCCTTTCTACAGCATATCTAGCAAGTGGTCCTAATCTTTCCCTGTGGTCACCTTTTCTTCAGTTCTAATTATCAAGAAGGTTTTCATTTCTTTGAGCCTATTTGTCTCTTTGTAAATTCTGCCAGTTCCTCCTAATTCTTCCTTCTGAGATCAAACACAACAAGAATAATTCTTCTTCTATATTACAATTCTTCAAATACCTTATTGTCATAATTGTTTTCTTCAGTATAAATTCTGTTTCTTCAACTCATAATTCTTCCAATCATCATCATGGCAAGAAATAAAAGTCTCTTTGTAATCACGGCCACTTTTTCATGACAACCCTCAGGTTATCAATGTCCTTCAACATATAATATTTAGATTTCAACATAATACTCTGCACACATCTTGACCTCAACAGAGTATATTCATACTATTCTCCTCCATGATCCTAAAACAATTCTCTTTTTCTTTTTTGACTGCTACATCAAACTGTTTGATTAAATGATTTTTAAAAAATTGAATAACTAATAAGTGTGTTTGCAAGTGTAAAATGCATTTGAATTTTTTACTTCAATCTCATGAACCAAAAAGAAAAAAAGAAATCATTGAAAGCATCTAGTATCTGTTCTTACCCCATCTTCCACATCCCCACTCTGTAGAAATTAGAACTATGTTGTTTTTGACTTTCTATATTTTAATTAATCTTTACTTTTGACTCATAATTTCATTTTGACTTCTGCAAGCAATGATATAAGTTGCAAAATCTCATATCTAAGTCTCTGTTGTCTCTTGTTCTTTCTTATTATTCCACTAAATTCTACAAATTTCATTCATGTGTTTTAAAACTCATGTATAAAAAAGTTGGCCTATACATAAACACTCTGTTGAGTCATTCATTCAGATAAGAGACAAAGGGGAGGGCAATTCAACATTTTCCTCACTAAGAAATGATTCTAAGGTCATATCCTTTACCAAGGTAAAATAAAGATGTTCCATATTAGGGACATAACTTTATTTTAAATTCTTCTTTTCTCTGGAAATCTCCTGTCACATCTTAGAGGTAGGAGACAAAAGCTTCAATCCCTTGTTCTCAGCTATGTTATTGTAGACAAGTTATAGGGAACTTAGAGCTATCTGCTCCAACCTTTTCATTTTAAAGAACAAGAAACTGAGACTCAGAAAGTTGTGACTTGCCCTGAATCACATAGGTATTAAGTGGGAGGAATAGTATTCAAATGTAGGTACCATTCCTCCAAGTTAATCATCTCATTTTCTTCTACTGTGCCATGTTGCCTTTCTGAGTTTAATTTCATTGTCTAAAATAGAAATCATTATATTGAATTATTTATCTTTTATGGTCATTGTAAGGAAAGTACTTTATCAGCTTTAAAATATAAATTCAATTGTTGTAGAAAGCTCAAGGTCAGAGTCTCATCTTCTGATTCTGATTAATTCACTCTACTTTGGGAGGAAAAACTCTTTTACTGCTCAGTATAGTAATTTTTTTTTAATTTGGAAAGATCAAAAGGAAGGTATAAGAAGTAAAATGAGAAGTTGTGAAATTCTTTGAGAAGAAAGTAATCTATTGCATTCTGGAGACAAGTAGCAATTATGTTTCCCGAATATGAAGCCCAAAGAAAGGGGGTTGTTTATCAGCACATATTCCTTCAAAAGCATCATTTATCTGATAAATGTGGGACTGAACACAATCCATAGCTTCAGAATTCATTCATTTATTCACAAAACATTTATTAGTTACCTACAAGGTCCCAGACACTAGTGATACAAAAAGAGAAAAAATATTAGCCTTGTCCTTAAGGAGCTTCCAAGTCTAATGGGGAAATCTTACAAAGAGTTAACAATCTCTTAAATGCTTAATCTGACATGGTTCTTTTCTCAATTTTTATCCTTTTTGACAGATCCAGAGAGTACTATTAACTGTTTCTTTACTTCTCTATTCTGGTGCTACCTTCTAAAGAAAACTTTTTCTGGTCTCTTTAGTTGCTAATGCATTCTCTCTTTCTCCTCATGATACTAAGTACTAACTTATCATAATAAGTATTGCATCATCTTAATAATTTGTAAGCTCCTTGAGAGCAGTAACTGGTTTTCAACTTGTTTTTAAATCTTTAGGGCCCACTACAGTGTCTTGTACTTAGTTCTAGATGCTTAAGTTTTTGAAAGAAAAAAAAGCTCTATGATACAGGACAGTGGAACAAAAGAGTGTATTGACATAGATTATTCTAAGCTTTTCAAATTGAAAACAGGTGAATATATTACTAAGTTGAGCAGTTATCTAATGATTTTTTTTCATTTTCAGAAGATCTAGAAATCAGACAAACAAATAAAAAAATAATTTTTTATTAACTATGTCTGAAATAGTCTGCTGAATGATAGGTTCTTCATCTATAAAACTAAGTTGGAGAAGGAAATGATAGACCACTTCAATATCTTTGCCAAGAAAAACCCCAACATGGGGTTATGAAAAGTCAGACATGACTGAAACTACTTGAACAATAATAGCAAAAGGATATATAAAGAACTGATAGAAAGCAATCTCATAGGAAAAGGTATTATCAGGTAGAGGTTAAGTCTTGAAAGAAGTCAGGGAAACTAAGAGGAATACGTGATGAGGGAGAGTGTTTAAGGCATGTGGTAACCTAATAAAAGGTCAATGAAATGGAAGATAGTGTCATTCCTAAGGAATGCCAAGTTCCTCATTGTATAAGGCCATTGTACCTGGATTGTAAAGTATGTGGAATGAAGAGTTCATTGATAACTTTGGAAAATTAGAGTATTGATATTGGAGGGCAGATTAGAGAGAATTTAGAAAAGACTGAAAGAAGAGAAAGCTGAGGCACCAAGTATAGATTGCTTTCTCAAGAAATTTAGCCATGAAAGGGATAAGAGATATAGAATTATAACTAACTGGGATAGTATTAATAAGGTTGTTTTTTAGGGGGAAGTGGGAGGGCATGTGAGAACATTGGTTGTGCTTGTGACCAGCAGGGAAAGGAGAGGGATATATATATATATATATATATATATATATATATATATATATATATATACATATATGTCTTTGTATGTCCATAGATACACACATATATAGAAACACACACACAGAAAGAGAGAGAGAGAGAGAGAGAGAGAGAGAGAGAGAGAGAGAGAGAGAGAGAGAGAGAGAGAGAGAAAGAGACAGAAAGAAAGAGACAGAAAGATAGTAGTGACAATGTATAGAAAAAGAAGGGAGGAGTGGGTTCAAGGGCGCATGTAGAATACTTGATCTTGGCAAGGAGAAGAGCTAACTTCTTTGGATGGAGGAATAAAAGAAAATATAATGTGTATGGGAGATCTGGATGATTTGAGATGAGGAGAGTTCATTTCATATTTTTTTTCCTGTGAAATATGAGTTGAGGTTCTTAGGTAAGAAGGTGATGAATTCCTTGAGAAATGATAAAGTATGGAATTATTTCTGCAGATAGAGTTAGGAAATCACTTAAGAATGACTAAAAGATTATCTTTCTGTGATGAGACCCCAACTAAAATTAGAAAACAAATTTATCATTGACATAATCACATTTCTATTCAGTAACATCATCTTGGGAGAAACACAGGATTGGGCTTTGGCCAACCATAAAGGAAGGGATTCTAAAATAGAGGATAGTTTATTACAACCATTATAGGGAATAGAGAAAAGAGAGGGTATAATGGACCTAGGAGAGAATTAATAAGTGAAGTGAATGGAGGTCATGATGAAGATTAAGATCTGGTCATAAGGCATTGATAAATATAGAATGAAAAAAATGATCAGATGAGGGAATTTTGATATTCATGAACACTGAAGTGGAATAAACATTTTTGAGTGTTGTAAAATCAAAGTCATTTCTTTATTCATTTCTTTATTTATTTATTTTTCTGGAGGCTGGGGTTAAGTGACTTGCCCAGGGTCACACAGCTAGGAAGTGTTAAGTGTCTGAGACTAGATTTGAACTCAGGTCCTCCTGAATTCAAGGCTGGTGCTCTATCCACTGCACCATCTAGCTGCCCCAAAAGTTATTTATATTGAGTTATTTTTTTGGCTTAAGTAGTTGGCAACTTATTTCTATCAGACATAGACATGTAGACTGGAAATAATCTGAAACTTATGTTGTGTCAGGAAAACAAAGTTATTAGATACAGAGCATCTCAGCACCTTCTTCATATGCTCCTGCCATGTCTGATGGATTGATTGGATTATATGGTCTCTGTTTTAAATCTAATTGGGGAGATCAGAAGGCAAAATGGTTTCTCTTTATAATGTAATTAGCCTTGATTGCACCTATTTTAATATTTTGAATTTAAATGATTTTGTTTGCATATGTTATTGAGATAATGAGTGATCAGATTCATCAAACATCTTTATTAAAATAGTGTGCTTTTTCATCATCGAGACATGCATACATTGACATTTCATGCCATTGAAAAGAAATTTTATAGGAGATGCAAAACTGTATGTTTAGAGAAAAACTGATTATTAAGCTCTTGATCCTTCAGTTGCTATTTTTATCTCACTGCCTTCACAGATACAAGATGCAGTTTGAATGGGGGTCAGACTTCAGTGATCCATGAAAAGTGAATTCCGTATTAAAACCAACTGCTTACAAAACAATCACAGAATACTTTCTAGAGAGTCATTTAAATCACTTTCAAAGACAGAACTAATATAGTAAAATTCTTTCATCTGAAATCCTAAATCAAATCTTAAACCTCTCTTTGAGTGTCTTTCAATTTGATTACACCACTATCTGGAACAGTTACTATATAATGCATTAAAAAATACATTGATAGATATACAGAAGGAAAAAAAAAAAACTACTTCAGAGGAAAGATAATTTCCCCTTTGGATACAATACTGAATTAGGTGCTGAATTAGGATTTACAACTTTTGGTTTCAAGTCCTAATCATCAGCCACAGGATAGATGACCTTCAGCAAATAACTTTATTTCTCTGAGCCTTTGTTTCTTAATTTGTGCAAAATCAGGACAATGAATTCTACACTGTTTTTCTTAAAAGAGATAGTGAATTTCAAAGAGACTTTGAAAACTCTAAAACACATGCAGGTAGTTTATGTGTAGATCATTCCATGTTATAATCTAGAATTATATAGTCATCTATTTTTTCTCAAATTAGAAAATGTTTTTTAACCACCATAATATAACAGCCAACAGAAAGGTAGTACTTAAAATGTTTCTTTTCATTCTCAATCTCAAATAACTTTTTCTTGACTTGAAATTATTTGGCTATATTTAATTTTTTCAAGATGAATACATTAAAGAAGATTAAATGAGTGAAGTTCAATGTCTTGCTCTATCCATATTTTAAAATGCAATGAACTGCATTATTATTTCTTCATTATTACCATTTGCTTATACTATCATATTTTCTTATCTAATCAGACACAATATAGAATGGCTCTCTTCTGGGTAATATATTAACACTTCTGAATCCCAAGAACAACTTGTAGAAATTACTAGCCTATTTTACTATCACTAGGGTTAATGGCTATAGGGAATTAATTCAGCTTCAGAGTCAACTTATTTTCCAAGAAGGAATTTATTCAAACTTAATTTTGTTATGATAAACATGGCTCATTTCGATGAATATAACTGTCAGCCATATTCATGCAAGTTTTCTGGTTTTATGGCATTACTTTTTAATAATATATATGATTTTTGCATGAAATCATTGACTATGCCTTTTATACTATTGCATAAAGATCCAAACATATTGTTCCTTACAGGAGACAAACTTTTCAATAAGAAGCCAATAATCAATTAGGATTACTTTTTATGTGATTAAAGGAAATTTCACAATATAATTCACTCAGTGGGTTTTATATAATGCTATTAGTATTGTCTAATTCTGTTGCAACAGGTAACTTTTCTCTCTACCAGCTTACATTGATCCAGAGTATATAGTGTTGCTAAATGCTATTGCATGATCCTATCAGTGATACTTTTCCTCCAGAGAAGTGAATATTTTAAAGAGCATATTTTCTTCCTCATAAGGCTTCTTTCTCAATTCTTATTCACCTATAATGTGCCTTACTGGTGGGACAAACGTGAGACTATTCTGCAAAATTCATATCTGATTTTCTTGCTATATCAAATGCATTGGCATGAACCTGGAATACCAGTAGTGGACCTGTTTCTTACTGTGACTATGCTTGATTAACCACCAAAGCTGGAAGAACCACCACTTTATTTCAAGGGTTCATTTTAAACATTCATATCCCTTTGTAAGCTTTCAAAAACATTGTGGCTTTAACTGAACACTATTCCAGAATAAAGTTAAAAGTGAGTTTCTATTACCAGGAATGGAGAGATGGCTGCCTACACAGGAAACAATATTGAAAAATTGAAAACTGTGATATTTACCTGTGTAGAATATCACCCTATTAGACACCCCTAAACTAAACTACAATATGGATATTACAATTCTCCTACTTGAGGCTGTACATATTTCTTGCCTATAACTTTTTCTTGGACCTTTCAACTTTCAAAAAAGAGGTTTCTAAAATAATTGTGATTTTGGAAAGATAATAAGGATATAGAGGTGATGGTATATTACTAAGTAACCAAAACAATATCATTGTAAAAAAGTCACCACAGAAGAAATATGAATGCTGTTATGACTGTTTCTGTTTTTAACAGATATTCATTCATAAATATGATTAGTATGCTCAGCTCAGCTTAGCCAGCCTAGTTCACTGTTCTGAAGAGGAAAAAAAAAAAAAAAAACGCCTCCAGCAGGTGGCATTCAGAGCCTGAGGCATTCAAATAATTTCAATTATTTTAATTTCCTTTAAATCTCCCCTACCCACCCACCCCTAACTGTTTAAGCAGGCTAAATATACAGTAATTGGTAGTAGTATTCAGGTTGTATCTAATTCAGAAAACACTACTTGAAAATTCCAAACCTTAACAGGAAAATTTCATATCTAAACTTCCAAGCCCCAAAACAAGGCTCTCCCCTCACTTATTAATAGTGTTGTTTTGTACTGGAAAGCAAGTCACAGAGCAGACCATTTCAAAACGAAGGGAAAGCTTGTCCTTTTCTTTCTTGTACCTGTAGTCATTCTTTGTAGTTTTTTAATATCTGCCCCTCTTTACCTTTTATTCTTACTTTAAAAAATAAAGACCCTTAAGTGAGATGGTAGAAGGATGAAACATAAATACACTCTTTCGTAGGTATATAACTATGCAAATGTAGCAAGACACAGGGATCTCACTATTTGTGTATCCTTATATGACTTAATAAACTAAAGCAGTTTTAACATGTAGTTTTTTTAAAGGTCTTCTCCCCAAAGTAATAATCCTATTTCTTTTTTATTGTAGCTTTTTATTTACAAGATATATGCATGGATAATTACTAATAATCCTATTTCAAGAAGGATTTTTGTTACCTGATTTACCTCTTAAAAGTCTCTCAATTTAAACAAATAAATCAATAGTTCCCCCCTCCCCCGCAATATAAATTAAACAGAGTCACCAAATCTTACACTGATGCTCACGGATTCGGAGTATATAGTTTCTTCTATAGATTGGTGGAACTCGGGTCTGAGCAGAGGAAATCAGGCTTCCCATGGGTGGTAACCATTGAAATGCCGCTGTCCGTGGTTCTGAATTAGGGTTTCCCAGCCGACTAGAAAGCGAGTTGGGCTCTCCTTTGTCCTGGGAATGTAATGTTTCCGCCTTGTGAGACAGACCCAGGTTGTGGTCTTCTTTTTCTTTTTCTTTCCCCCCCCCTAATCTAGGGAAAATTTCCCAAGAAACATGACGAAGTGACTCTCTGGAGGAAGAATCTTGCGTGAGACTGGCATGTGATGTGGTGATAGGTTGTGTATCTTCTCCACAGTCGGCTGCATTGAAAAGGAATGACTCTCTTACCACGGTAATCCCCACAGGAATCCCCTCCCCCCAAACTCACAGTTATGTAAGGCAGAAAAGAATATTTATCAATTTTTAGCAAAAGAAACAGAAGATAAACTGTGTTCCTACTAGTTGGGATTTTTTTTTTTTTCTTGATGTTGGTGGTGGTTGTGATGGTGTTTTTGTTTTTGAAGCTGGGAGTTGAGAAAAGAAAAGAAAAGGTAGGTTAAAAAAATAACGCCCCACAAAATGTCTTAAAATCACTGTTACATCTTGTGTCTTATAATTGACCTACTTTCAAATTTGTCCTGATTTCATTTTGATTTTTCTTCATCATTTTCTATTTCATTGGTTAGTGGGATCAATGAAGATAAAGAAAAAAAGATGGTTGTCTTTTAAAATCAAGATAACTTTCTATTTGTAACAATTTTTTTGTTAACTAAAATCCTTCTTAAAAGTATTCCTTCCATTTTTTATCAGTTCTTGCCCCACTGCTATCTTAGGATACTAGAACACTTTTTTGTCCTTAATGTGAGGGGATAATTTCATATAAAACCTTCACTTTATATGAAGCAACTCTCTGGGGTTCTATGAAAATAAATTGAGTTATTATTTATTATTTGAATTCTATTCACTAATGAATAATTGGCACACCTTCAAGACAGCATCTGTGTATGAATGTACTCTCTGATGAAAGAACATGACCAAGGAGTATCTTGCATATTGACTTTTGGGGTTATATGTGAGATGCTAGCTATCATTGATCTCACTGGCTAGTTAATATATAGCTAGATATTTCTCTGAAGTTTAAAAAAAGGCAGCATAGTTCTCTAGTGAAGAAAGCCTCACTGTGAGAAAATGACAACACACACCCATGCCCACCCATACCCACACCCAACCCCCCCCTTACACACACACACACACACACACACACACACACACACACACACACAATTCTTTTCAGTATACACCAAGGCTTTCCAGTGTTGCATGCCATTCTATACTGAATAGTAAGAAGTGAAACCAAATTTCTCTAAGAAAAATTTTTTTTCTACATGGGGCCATTTTTAAACAAACAAGTTTCATAATGGCTATAATACTTTCTAGGTTCAGAGTATATCCAGAATTGTGTGATTTATAGAGCTCTGAAGAAAATGTGAATTAATATGATAATCACCTATACAGCACAGTATGAAATAGGAAGACACACACATTTCTTCCACATTCAATTCAGCCTGCTTTTATTAATCACCCACTATGAGCCAGATACTGTGGGCCTGTTCCTGCTCTCAAGGAACAATCCAATGGGATAGACAATATGCAAGCAACTATGTACAAAGAAGAAGCATACAAGATAAATAAAGGATAGTCTCAAAGGGAAGAATGACTGGATAAAACTTATTCAGGATAACTAGGAAAAATAAACAACCTTGAATCAGGTAGGATTTTTGGTGAGACTTCAAGGGATCCAGGAAAGTGAAAATGAGAATAGAGTTCCTTCCAGGTGTGGGGAACAATCAGCAAAAATGCCTGTAGTAAGGATGGGGAGCAGAAGTACAAGGAATTCAAAGGAGGTTGGTGTCAGTGAATGGCAAAGTATATGGTAAGGAGGGGAGTAAGATGTAATACTATGGAAATAGGAATGGGCAAGTTTATAATGGGGTTTAAAAGCCAAATAATTTAATATTTTATTCTGGAGATAACAGGAAGCCATTGGAATTTATTAAAAAGGAAAAGGATGGATATGGTCAGGGCTCTATGAAAAAAATCAATATGATTGCTAAATAGAAACTGGCCTGGAATGGGGAGAGATGAGGCAGGGAAGCAACCTGCAGACTAATTGCAACAGTCCATGGATGAGGTGATGACACATTATAATAGTGTTGATGTCAGATGAGAAAAGGATGAGTATATAAATAGTGTTACAAAGGTAGAAATGAATGGACTCTGCAATTGATTGGATATGAGTACTTAGAGAAAGTGAGGAGTTGGGAATGACATGCGGGTTGTGAGCCTGAGTGACTAAGAGAATGGTGATATTTTTGACAGTGATAAAGGAATTATTATTATTTTTTTCCCCTGAGGCTGGGGTTAAGTGGCTTGCCCAGGGTCACACAGCTAGGAAGTGTTAAGTGTCTGAGACCAGATTTGAACTCGGGTTCTCCTGAATTCAAGGCTGGTGCTCTATCCACTGCACCACCTAGCTGCCCCTGATAAAGGAATTATGAAGGGGAAATATTTTGGATGTTGACTTTAAAATGTTTTATGAGACATTGGGTTTGAGGTGTCCAATTTGAAGTTAGAGATGAGAAAGTGGAGGATAGAATTTTTTGTGAGACTTCCAAAGGATCCAGGAAAGTGAAAATGAAAAAGGAGAGAGTTCCAGACATAGGGAACAATCAGTAAAAATGCATGTAGTCAGAATATGGAGCAGCAAGTGAAAGGGATTACCAGCAGGCCATTGTCAGTGAATGGCAGAGTACATGGTGAGGGAGGGAGTAAGGGAAGTCAAGTGCTGGAAAAATAAATCTAAGAATCATCTTCAAAGAAATAATAGCTGAATCCTTTGGACTTGATGACATCACCAAACAAAATATTATGGAGAAAGATAAAGTGTATTCTCTCTCTGTCCCCCTTCCCTCCTCCCCCCCTCTCTCTCTATATGTATGTATAAATATGTGTAAATTTCAATATTTCCAGTACATGTAATATTTAATCCCAGACCAATGTTAAATAGATGAAGTTATCAAATGTGCCACTTAAATTCAAGTAATTTCATTCTCTCTCCACTCTCACTCTATCAAAAATTTGAAAAAGCCTTCAGAATTTACCTTTCTGACTGATATACTATGAAGTATTAGAAATAAATTTGTGGAAAGTACATTAAATTAGTAATCAATACACCTGAATTTAAAGTTTAAATTGGCTTTGATTACTTAATTTCTCTAGAACTCAGTTTCCTAATTTGTAAAATGAGGATAATAGTTGGGCTTCCTCTTAGTGTTATTGTGAATAATTTCCCACAGATTCTTAAATCTTTATACATTCACTTATCTATATCAAATATTTCCCCATTTTCGGTGATAATATCCCTTTTTTCCTGCTTAAACTGGACTTTGAGAAATAATGTTTTTTTCTCCTTTGGGATTTACTCTACTCAACTTTGTGCTAGGGCTGAGCTGTGCTGATTGCTGAATGAGTGAATGAGTGCAAAACCACTAAACTTATGTTGGCTGGCCACAAAACACACCATATGCCTTTTCAGGCATTCACCTTGGAAACTTTGCCATCCCTATTCCACTTGATCCTACTTAATCAAATTAATATTACCACTGTTTCTGAAAAGTGCAAGTCATTCTTTGCATACAACCACTCTCCTTGTGAACCCCAAAGGATAAAATACCCTGCTGTGTTCATCTTTATATGTTTTGTCTTTCCTTATTAGAAAATAAATTCTTTGAGATCAAGGATTGTCTCACTTTTAAACTCATATCCAGTGTCAATGCCTGACAAAAAATTCTTTAATACATTTTCTTTCATCATCTACATTATCATCATGAGTTGTTCCAGCTTAGGTAAGAAAGTTATTCCTTCAGTTTTAGAAAGCATTGTTTATATTTTTGCCATTTATTCTTTATTCTGCTTTTGTCATCAGATTTATCATTTTAGTAGTGCATTGAAATCACTTATTTGGTTGCTAGCCAGATCTTGTTCTTTTTCCTGGATAGAAGCAATAGTAAGCAAAGCATATTTTACTCACTCTCTGTATGAGAGATTCTTGTAAATGAGTCCTTCTGTATAGAAAACCAAGGTCTAAATTTCTAGAATCTACTACATTGAACCAATTTCAATTAGAAAGAGGTCTCTATTTTACTGCTACTGAGGTCAATATTACTATAGACCTTCCACTAAAGAAGTGATTTTGGCAATCTAGTGCCAATGGTATATTTTTTCTTTTCCTATTCTGGAATAATTTAAAATGTTGGATCTCAAGATGATCATAAAAATAACTACCATTTAATCCCATTTAAAGTTAAGCATTCCATTCTATGATTGCTATTTTTGCTTATAACTTGTCATTTTATCAATATAGATAAATTCTGGTGTTGAAATTCTGCCCACTGGTGCAGATTGCTACCTGGTCAATATGTAGCATATAGTGGTAGGTCTACACTAGGTAGAAAACAACTAGTGACACTGAAAAATTAAGTCATTTGTTTATAGTCACATAATCAGGGTATGTCAGCCTCCAGTCACCTGACTTTAAGTCCAATCTATATCCACATAATATACTGTCTTACAATGACCTATTAGGGTAGATTTTCTAACATCTACTATATGAGTAGCTGTAATTGAAGACTGAGAAAGAAAACAATATTGATATTGAAGTAACTGAAGTCAGGAAAAAAAGATTAACAAATTATCATTGTTAAGGAGAAACTGGGAAATGATGTATTAAAATTAATATGTTGGAAATTGAAGAAACTTCATATTTATTAGATTGTTTTAAAATGAAATAATTAGTTACATTATTCAAAATTTATAACTGGAAGAGATTTTAGAGATTAGGTCAAATTCCCAATTTCATAACATGGCAGATTTTTCTTATACTCAATGACAGTTTCCCCTTTACAATATACATTTCAATATTTCACTAAATATTCCTCAATTACACATGGCAAAATTTTAATATTAAAAATTGAATTCTAATTTTTCTCTCCCATTCTTGCCCCAATTCCCTGAGAAGGAAAGCAATTTGAAATAGAATATATGAAGTCATCTAAAACATATTTTCATATTAGTCATGCTGCAAAAGAAAACACAGACAAAAAACCCAAGGAAAAAATTTTTAAAAGTTAAAACTTTTTTTTTCATCTTCATTCTGGGTCCAACAGTTCTTTCCCTGTAGGTGGATTGAAGTTTTCACGCTAAGATTTTCAGAACTGAATGGCTGAGAATACCCAAATCATTCACTGTTGATTATTGAACAATATTGCTGTAATTGTGTAAACAGTTTCCCTGATTTTGTTCACCTCACTCTCCACCAGTGTATATAAGTCTTCTTAGGTTTTTCTGAAGGTATGCTACTCATCATTTCTTAAAGCACAAAAGTATTCTGTCACACTCATATACCATAGCTTTTGACACCAAAAAAGAGATGATTTATATATTTTATAAGTTCTTTTCCATTTCCTTTGATCTTTTTGGGATATAAACCTAGTAGTGGTATTACTGAGTCAACATGTTTGAACAGTTTCATATTGTCCTTGGGCAGAGTTCCAATTTGTGCTACAAAATGGCTGTATCTGTTCACAACTCCAATAAGAGGAGAGTGATATCTTATTTTTTTCCCATAACCCCTCCAACATTTGTCATTTTCCTTTTCTGTCATTAGCCAATTTGAAAGGTATGAGGTGGTGGTTTAGAGTTGTTTTAATTTGTATTTTTGTAACAAATAGTCAAAATCAATAATAAAATATAATTTTCATATAACTATAATTTTAATATCCTTCATATGATATCCTTTGACTATCAATTGAAGAATAATTCATATTCTTAGAAATTTGATTCTGTTTTCTACATATTTGAGAAAACTTATTATCACAGAAATTGACTATAATTTCCCTTCCTACCCCACACTAGTTTTCTGCTTGTCTTCTAATATTGGTTACATTGATTTTGTTTATGCAAAATACTTTAATTTAATGTAATCACAATTATTCATTTAACATTCCATAACACCCTTTGTTTCTTATTTGGTCATTAATTCTTTCCATAGTTACAGATCTTACAGGTAAAATTTTCCATGCTCCTTTAATTTGTTTATGATATCATCGTTTACCTAAATTATGTATCCAGGTATATTTATCAGCATCATATTTGGTAGGGCTTTATCTTCACCTATTTTCTGAATACTTTATGTAGTATTGGAATTAATTGTTCTTTAAATGTTTGTTATACTTCACTTAGGATCCTAATTGGCCCTGGGAATTTTTCCTAGAAAGTTTGTTAATGACTTATTCAATTTCTTTTTTATTTCTAAGAAGGAATTAATTAGGCATTTTATTTCCTTATCTGTTAATGTAGAGAATTGGTATTTTTGTAAATATTCATTAATTTATTTCAGATTGTCAGATTTATTGATATATAATTGGGCAAAATATTTCTTGATGATTGCTTTAATTTCTTCTCTATCAGTGGTGATCATGCTCTTTTCATTTTTAATAGTGGATGTTTGTTTGTTTTTTTCCCCTTCGTTTTAAGTCAAATTAATCAATGATTCATCTTTCTTATTTATTTATTTTTTATAAAACTAGCTCCTTGTTTTATTTATTAGTTCAACGGTTGTTTATTTTTTCTTTCAGTGTCATTAATCTCACCTTTGATTTTCAGGATTTTCAATGTGGAGTTCACTTGGGTATTTTAGGGTTTTTTCCCCCAAATTTGTTAGTTGCATTCCTACTTCATTTATAGCAGTCCTGTTCATTATGGCAAAGAATTGGAATTTAAGGGGAAGCCAATCACTTGAAGAATGGATGAACAAGCTGTGGCATATGAATGCAATAGAATACTATAGTGCAATAAGAAATGATAAAAAGGAAGATTTCAGAAAATCTGCAAAAAAATGTATAAACTGACAGAAAGTGAAATAAACAGACCTCTTTTCCTTCTGAAATGGCAGGCTTTATATTCTGGGGCCGCAGAAACTTATACTTCCCAGACAATGTGGGGAATTTGGCATATGAAACAGAGAAAACTAAAGGAACCTCTGCTGAAAAGGAACACCATATTCACTTATGCTGCAGAGAGATACAGGCATAGGAAAAAAAAAACCCTGCATATATCTGGTGAGTTCAGAAGAAATAGGAAAGAGATGCTGATGGCCTGGCCCTTATAGGAGGCTGGAGTTCTTGGTTATGGGTTCCAGAGCAGAGGGGAGAACTGAAGGAGGATATGAGACCAGAGGCACCCTAATCCTGAATGAAAAAGTGAATATTCAACAAATTGCTAGACTTACAGAATTCCATGGCAAAACAACAGAAGCTAATTAGAAAGATCAACATATAAGATCTAAGACAAGCATAAGGCAAATATCAATTATCAAATTTATTGACATATAATTGGGCAAAATAACTCTTTAACTATTGCTTTAATTTCCTTGTCATTTGTGGAAAGTACTTCTTTTTAATTTTTGAGACTAACAGTTTGATTTTCTTTTTTCCTTTTTCTTATCAAATTAACTAAATGTTTACCTAGTTTGTTGATGTTTTTATAAAACTAACACTTGGTTTAATTAATTAATTAATTAATTAATGATTATTATTTATTAATTCAATAACTTTTTACTTTCAATTTCATTAATCTTCTTTTTTATTTTCAGAATTTCAAAATTTGTATTTAATTGAGGGTTTCTAATTTATTCTTTTTCTAGTGTTTTAGTTGCAAACCCAATTCATTGAACTCTTTCTTGATTTTATGCAAATAAGCATCTTAGATGAAATTACTGATTGTGTCTATGATTTATTGTCTCATCCATTCATTCTTTTTTTTATAATTTTTTTCATAGTATATATGTATGAGTAATTTTTTAATACTATTATCCCTTCTATTCATTTTTCCGAATTATCCCCTCCCTCCCTCTACTCCCTCCCCTAGATGACAGGCAATCCCATACATTTTACATGTGTTACAATAAAACCTAGATACCATATATGTGTGTAAATACCATTTTCTTGTTGCACATTAAGTATTAGATTCTGAAGGTGGAAGCAACCTGGGTAGATAGACAGTAGTGCTAACAATTTACATTCACTTCCCAGTGTTCCTTCTCTGGTGTAGTTGTTTCTGTCCATCATTGATAAACTGGAAGTGAGTTGGATCTTCTTTACATTGAAGATATCCACTTCCATCAGAATACATCTTCATTCAACATTGAAGTGTACAGTGATCTTCTGGTTGTATTCATTTCACTCAGCATCAGTTGATGGAAGTCTCTCCAAGCCTCTCTGTATTCCTCCTGCTGGTCATTTCTTACAGAGCAATAATATTCCATAACCTTCATATACCATAATTTACCAAACCATTCTCCAATTGGTGGACATCCACTCATCTTCCAGTTTCTAGCCACTACGAAAAGAGCTGCCATAAACATTTTGGCACATACAGGGCCCTTTCTCCTCTTTAGTATTTCTTTGGGATATAAGCCCAATAGCAGCAATGCTGGATCAAAGGGTATGCACAGTTTGATGACTTTTTGGGCATAGGTCCAAATTGCTCTCCAGAATGGCCAGATTCTTTCACAACTCCACCAACAATGTATTAGTGTCCCAGTTTTCCCACATCCACTCCAACATTTATCATTATTTGTTCCTGTCAACTTAGCCAATCTGGCCGGTGTGTAGTGGTATCTCAGAGTTGTCTTAATTTGCATTTCTCCAATCAGTAGTGATTTGGAACACTCTTTCATATGAGTGGATATAATTTCAATTTCATCATCTGAGAATTGTCTGTTCATGTCCTTTGACCATTTATCAATTGGAGATTGATTTGATTTCTTATAAATTAGGGTCAGTTCTCTATATATTTTGGAAATGAGACCTTTATCAGAACCTTTAATTGTAAAAATATTTTCCCAATTTGTTACTTCCCTTCTAATCTTGTTTGCATTAGTATTGTTTGTACAGAAACTTTTTAGTTTGATGTAATGAAAATCTTCTATTTTGTGATATACAATGATCTCTATTTCTCCTCTGGTCATATATTTCCTCCTCCACAGGTCTGAGAAGTAGACTATTCTCTGTTCCTCTAATCTATTTATGATCTCATTCTTTATGCCTAAGTCATGGACCCATTTTGATCTTATCTTGGTATATGGTTTTAAGTGTGGATCCATATTTAATTTCTGCCATACTAATTTCCAGTTTTCCCAACACTTTCTTTCAAATAATGAAATCTTATCTCAAAAGTTGGTATCTTTGGGTTTGTCAAACACTAGATTGCTATAGTTGTCCCTATTTTGTCCTGTGTACTTAACCTGTTCCACTGATCGACTAGTCGAATTAGATTAGGTACACCTAGACCACCTTCATCAGACTTTTTTTTTTCATTAATTCCCTTGAAATTCTCAACCTTTTATTCTCCATATTAATTTTGTTGTTATTTTTTCTGGGTCATTAAAATAGTTTCTTGGGAGTCTGATTGGTATAGCACTAAATAAATAGATTACTTTGGGGAGTATTGTCATCTTTATTATATTCGCTTGGCCTATCCAAGAGTGCTGAATGTCTTTCCAATTATTTAAATCTGACTTTATTTTTGTGGCAAGTGTTTCATAACTTTTCTCATATAATTCCTGACTATTCTTTGGTAGATGGATTCCCAAATACTTTATACTCTCAACATTTATTTGGAATGGAATTTCTCTTTGTATCTCTTGCTGTTGCATTTTGTTGGTGATATATAAAAATGCTGAGGATTTATGTGGATTTATTTTGTATCCTGCCACTTTGCTAAAATTCTGAATTATTTCTAATAGGTTTTTAGCAGAGTCTTTGGCTTTCTCTAAGTATACCATCATGTCATCTGCAAAGAGTGATAGTTTGATTTTCTCATTTCCTACTCTAATTCCTTGAATCTCTTTCTCGGCTCTTATTGCCGAGGCTAGTGTTTCTAGTACTATATTGAATAGTAATGGTGATAGTGGGCAACCTTGTTTCACTCCTGATCTTACTGGGAAAGGTTGCAGTTTATCTCTATTGCATATTATGCTTACTGATGGTCGTAAATATATGTTCCTGATTATTCTGAGGAATAGTCCATTTATTCTTATACTCTCAAGTGTTTTTAGTAGGAATAGATGTTGGATTTTATCAAATGCTTTTTCTAAATAATATGGTTTTTATTAATTTGATTATTAAGATGGTCAATTATACTAATAGTTTTCCTAATATTAAACCATCCCTGCATTCCTGGTATGAATCCTATTTGATCATACTGTATTATCCTGGGGATGATTTTCTGAAGTCTTTTTGCTAATATCTTATTTAAGATTTTAACATCAATATTCATTAAGGAAATTGGTCTATAATTTTCTTTCTCAGTTTTTGATCGACCTGGTTTAGGTATCAGTACCATGTCTGTGTCATAAAAGGAGTTTGTTAAGACTCCTTCAATCCCTATTTTTTCAAATAGTTTATATAGCATTGGGGTTAATTGTTCTTTAAATGTTTGTTAGAATTCATATGTAAATCCATCTGGTCCTGGGGACTTTTTCCTGGGGAGCTGATTAATAGCTTGTTCCATTTCTTTTTCTGAAATGGGACTATTTAAGCAATTTATCTCCTCCTCTGATAATCTGGGAAGCCTATATGTTTGGAGAAGTCATCCATTTCACTTAAGTTATCAAATTTATTGGCATAAAGTTGGGCAAAGTAACTCTTTATTATTTCTCTAATTTCCTCTTCATTGGTGGAAAGATCCCCCTTTTCATTTGTAAGACTAACAATTTGATTTTCCTATTTCCTTTTTCTGATCAGATTTATCAAAGGTTTATCTATTTTATTGGCTTTTTTCATAAAACCAACTCTTGGTTTTATTTATTAATTCAATAGTTATTTTACTTTCAGTATTATTGATTTCTCCTTTTAATTTTAGAATTTCAAGTTTGATTTTTGGTTGGGGGTTTTTAATTTGGCCTTTTTCTAGCTTTTTTAAGTTGCAGGACCAATTTGTTAATCTTCTCTTTCTCTATTTTGTTCAAATAAGCCTCTAAAGATGTAAAATTTCCCCCTATTACTGCTTTAGCTGCATCCCACAGACTTAGGTATGATGTCTCATCATTGTCATTACCTTCGGTGAAATTATTATATGTATCTTTAATTTGCTTGTTCACCCAGTTATTCTTTAAGATGAGATTATTCATTTTCCAATTACTTTTTGGTCTATTTACCCCTAACTTCTTACTGAATGTAGCTTTTATTGCATTGTGATCTGGGAAGAAGGCATTTATTATTTCTGCCTTCCTACATTTAATTTTGAGATCTTTATGTCCTAATATATGTTCAATTTTTGTACAGGATCCACGAACTGCTGAGAAGAAAGTATATTCCTTTCTATTGCCATTCAGTTTTCTCCAAACATCTATCATACCTAGTTTTTTTAATGTTCTATTTACTTTTTTAATTTCTTTCTTGTTTGTTTTGTGGTTTGATTTGTCTAAATCTGAGAGTGCAAGGTTGAGATCTCCCACTATTATAGTTTTACTCTCTATTTCACCTTGCAATTCTCTTAACTTTTCCTTTACACAATTAGATGCTATACTACTTGGTGCATATATGTTTAGTATTGATATGGCTTCATTGTTTATGCTACCTTTTAGCAGGATATAGTTTCCTTCCTTATCTCTTTTAATTAGATCGACTTCTGCTTTTGCTTGATCTGAGATAAGGATGGCTACCCCTGCTTTTTCGGCTTTACCTGAAGCATAATAGATTCTGCTCCAACCTTTTATCTTTACTCTGTATGTATCTCCCTGCTTTAAGTGTGTTTCCTGTAAACAACATATTGTAGGGTTCTGATTTTTGATCCAGTCTGCCATCCGTCTCCGTTTGATGGGAGCATTCATCCCATTCACGTTTACAGTTAAAATTACTAATTCTGTATTTCCTGCCATCATCTTATCCCCAGATTATGCTTTTTCCCTTGACTCCCTGAACCCCTTCCCAGATATTTAATTTATAAATCCCACTTGTAACGCGCAGCCCTCCCTTTTTTTGGTATCCCTCCCCCCTCCTTCCAAGTCCCTTCCCTTATTCCCCTTTTCCTTTTCCCTTTTCCTCTCCCCCCTTTTAATGAGGTGAGAGAGAATTCTCTGAAAAATAAATATGTCAATTATTTACTCTTTGACCCTCTTCTGATGAGAGTAAGATTCACACAATATTTCTCCCCCTCTCTAAATTCCCTCAGGTATGGTATATTTTCTATGCCTCTTCCTGGGATGTAGTTTCCCTCTTTTTATCACTCCTTCCCCTTTTTCTGATACTACCCCTTCCCTTTACTACTCCCCCCCTTTCTTTTTATATCCATAAAATCAAATTATCCATGCGGACTTTCTATATATCCTCAGCAGAGGTACAGTTCTCAAGGGTTCTGTGTACCTTTTTCTGTTTCTCTTCAGTTTTGTGGATGTAGATCAAATTTTTTGTTTAAGTCTGGTTTTTTTCTTAGAAAAATATGGAATTCCTCTATTTCATTGAATGACCATCTTCTTCCATGGAAAAAATGCTAAACTTAGCTGGGTAGTTTATTCTTGGTTGCAATCCTTGATCTTTTGCCTTTTGGAATATCAGGTTCCAGGCCCTTCGATCTTTTAATGTGGAGGCAGCCAGATCTTTTGTGACACTTATTGTGGCCCCTTGATATTTGAATTGATTTTTTCCTAGCTGCCTGCAATATTCTTTCCTTTATGTGGTAATTTTGCAGCTTAGCTACAATATTCCGTGGAGTTTTTTTTTTTTTTTAGGTTCTTTTTCAGAAGGTGTTTGATGCATTCTTTATATGCCTATTTTCCCTTCTGTTTCTATTATCTCTGGACAGTTCTCTTTGATAATTTCCTGTAAAATAGAATCTAGGCTCTTTTTTTGGTCATAGTTTTCTGGAAGTCCTATGATCCTCAGATTATTTCTCCTAGATCTATTTTCCAGGTCTATAGATTTTCCCAGTAAGTATTTGACGTTATTCTCCAGCTTTTCATTTTTGTTTTTTATTTGACTGATTTTTGGGTTCTCAATGAATCATTAATTTCTACTTGTTCTGTCCTGATTTTTAAGGAGTAATTTTCTTCATTCACAGTTTTTACTTCTTTTTGTATATGCCCAATTGAGTTTTTAAATGAATTATTTTGCTCTGTTGATTTTTTTCCATTTCCCTAATTTTTTTTAGAGAATTATTTTCTTTTTCCAATTCAGAAATCCTAATTTCTTGAGACTTTTTTATCTTTTCCAATTCAGAAATCCTACTTTCTTGAGAATTGTTTATCTTTTACAATTCAGAAATCCTACTTTCCTGTGATTTTTTTTAACCTTTTCTAATTCACAAATTTTGTTTCCCTGCATCTCCTGTGAATTCTTTATTTTTTCCAACTCAAATTTCAGAACGTTGTTATTCTCTATCATAGCTTCTCTTTCCTTTCCCAATTTTTCTTCAAACTCTCTTAATTTTTTAATAGTCCCTTCTAGGAGAGAGTTATGTGATGGGGGGCAGGAATCATTCCCCTTAAGATTGTTATCTGCTGACTCTCTGCTATTAGCTTCCTCGGGGTTGGATACCCACTCTTTTTCTATGTAAAAGGAATCAATGGTTCTTTTTTGCTTTTTACTCATATTTAAAAAATCTTTTGAGGTCTGTCCTTGGGGTAGGAAATTATTTATTTATTTCTTTACCAGCTTCCTCCCAGAATCAGACTTTGAAATAATATACATTTAGCCTGTGAAGGAAATCCAAAATTCAGACGGACAAAATTAGAGGGACTAGAAATTCTATGTAGTGGTTCATAGTCATCTCCGAGAGTTCTTTTGCTGGGTGTAGCTGCTTCAGTTCATTACTGCTCTATTGGAACTGATTTGGTTCATCTCATGGCTGGAGAGAGCCACATCCATCAGAAGTGATCATCATACAGCATTGTTCTTGAAGTATACAACTATCTCCTGGTCCTGCTCATTTCACTCAGCATCAGTTCATGTAAGTCTTTCCAGGCCTTTCTGAAATCATCCTGTTGGTCATTTCTTACAGACAAATAATATTCCATACTATTCATATACCACAATTTATTCAGCCAATCTCCAATTGATGGGCATCCACATAGTGTCCAGTTTCTGGCCACCAAAAAGAGAGTGGCCAAAAACATTCTTGCACATGCAGGCCCCTTTCCCTTCTTTAAGATCTCTTTGGGATACAAACCCAGTAGCAACACTGCTGGGTCAAATGGTATGCACGGTTTGATAACTTTTTCAGCATAGTTCCAAATTGCTCTCCAGAATGGCTGTATGTATTCACAGTTCCTACAACAATGTATCAGTGTCCCTGTTTTCCCACATCCCCTACAGCATTCTGCATTACCTTTCCCTGTCATTCTAGCCAATCTGACAGGTGTGTAGTGGTATCTCAGAGTTGTCTTAATTTGCATTTCTCTGATTAATAATGATTTGGAGCATCTTTTCATATGACTAGAAATAGTTTCAATTTCTTTATCCGAGAATTGTGTGTTCATATCCTTTGACCATTTATCAATTGGTGATTGGCTTGATTTCTTATATATTAGAGTCAATTCTCTATATATTTTGGAAATGAGGCCTTTATCTGAACCTTTGAGTGTAAAAATGTTTTCTCAGTTTATTGTTTGCCTTCTAATCCTATCTGCATTGATTTTGTTTGTACAAAAACTTTTCAATTTGGTATATTCAAAGCTTTCTACTGTGTGATCAATAATGATCTCTAGTTCCTCCTTGGGCACAAATTCATTCCTCTTCCACACGTCCAAGAGATAAACTATCCTATGTTCCTCTAATTTATCTATAATCTCATTATTTATTCCTAGGTCATGAACCCATTTTGACCTGACCTTGTTGTACAATGTTAAGTGTGGATCAATGCCTAGTTTCTGCCATATTAATTTCCAATTTTCCCAGCAATTTTTGTCAAACATTGAGTTCTTATCCCAAAGGCTAGGGTCCTTGGGTTTGTCAAACATGAGGTTGTTAGAGTTATTGATTATTTTGTCCTTTAGACCTAACCTATTCCACTGATCAACTAGTCTATTTCTTAGCCAATATCAAATGGTTTGGGTAACTGCTGCTTTATAATATAATTTTAGATCTGGAACAGCTAGGTCACCTTCATCTGATTTTTTTTTTTCATTAATTCCCTTGAAATTCTTGACCTTTTGTTTTTCCATATGAACTTTGTTGTTATTTTTTCTAGGTCTTTAAATTGTTTTTTTGGGAGTCTGGTTGGTATAGCGCTAAATAAACAGATTAGTTTAGGTAGTATTGTCATCTTTATTATATTTGCTCGCCCTATCCAAGAGCACTTAATATTTTCCCAATTGGTTAGATCCGACTTAATTTCTGTAGAAAGTGTTTTATAGTTTTGCTCATATAGTTTCTGATTTTCCCTTGGCAGATAGATTGCTAAATATTTTATACTATCAGTAGTTACTTTAAATGGGATTTCTCTTTGTAACTCTAACTGTTGGATTTTATTAGTTGTTGTGGGTCTGCTTCCCTGCAGCTTCACTGGAAACTGAAAGTTTCTTACTGCGTGCCTCACGCTATCACCAGCCTTCGGACGTCTCTGGCCCTGCTCCAGAGACAGGAGCGGGGAATAAGCAAACAGAGAGCCAATGTGTAGCAGAACTGGTCTTTATTGTCTGCACCCAAAATGTCTCTCCGAGCTGCCGCTGGCTATTCCTCTTATAGAGGTTGTCGGACCCTCCCCGAAACCTCCCATCGTGGGCGGGGCCAGCTCCCTTATCAATGCCTAGTCGGGTTTCTCCTTTTATGGCCAGGCGACTCATAGCTCTACGCATCCACCTACACATAGCTCTATTAATCAACCCGGAGCAACATTCTGGAGTTGACTGACATTAGGGCGGCTCCCTTCCGCACAGAGAAGATCAGTTCTAGGCCCTTTACAATTCCCCCTTTTTGTTTAATAAGAGGGCGGTCTAATACAGCCATCACAACTTGGAAGGACATAAATGGGGGTAGAGCACCAGGAATATCAATTATGAAAAATATCAAAATAGAAAATATCCAGAGCACCAGAAATGGAAATACAAATAGATAATATCGAAATACATATACAACATTAGGCTCATTGATCAGGGGTTGATTACAAATCTCCTTTGGCATTTAAGACATAAGATGCCTTCAGTTCTGTCAGAGACCGACATAGTGCAAAAAGTATGGCTCGAATTATCAAAGGTAAAAAACACAACATTAACAGTACAAGGACTGGGGCAACACACCCGAGAATTAACCAATGAATTACATTGTGATAGTCAAGCCCATTCAACCATGCCATCAACGAGGAGGTCGATTCCTCCCATTGCTTATTGAAATCAATTGTCACATTCTCCAATCCATTTATAATTTTGTCAAGGACCATTAATTCATTTTGTAAAGACGTTTGCATAGAAGCATTACATAAAAGACGTTCAAGATATGCATAATCAGAGGAATTATATAACACAGGTAATATACAAGAGGCACGATATAAAAAGCTACAAGTAAGTTTCACATATTGGGACAACAAAGCTTGTTGTTTCACTAACTCCAAGGAAACATATTGCAGTTGAGTTATTTGAGAAATCAGCATAGAGTCTATGGCCTCCTGGTGTCTCCAGGCCAAGTCATTTTCAGTCATGTACTTCTGCAGCTTCTCTGCCACAATAGTTAATTGTGTATTCAGTTCTCTTATCTGGAATTCCTCTGGGATACTCAGAGCCAAGGCCACAAGTGATAAAAACATACTGCCACCTTCCCGTTTTCCTCTATGGTGCAGATTTTTCAACAGTCCTTGAAGAACCCCTTCTGCTTTGGTTATCTTATAGTTTGAGTTCAAACATATCAGGAACAATGCATTACCCAGAGTCCACAATTGTCCTTCAAAGCTATAACACAATGTACTATTTGGAAAAACTCCCCCTCTACAAGTGGAATTCTTGTTGCCAAAAACCCGATGCCATTGGGTAAAAGTCAACTCCCTGTCCTGATTATTAGATATATGTAACTGCATTTTTATCCTATTTGTAACTAATCCCACTTTCCACAGATGTGGCTGCAGGACATGATTAGAATAGAATACAGGAGCAATTAGTTGAGAGTGAGAATCGGCATTCCGATCCCAAAACGTCAAGTTCACAGTGCCATCTTGCAAAGATATGCTTTTCCTCATTAGTCCTGTACTGCATTCCCTTAATTGTCCAAAAACTACACCCAACTTTGAGTCTATACAACTCGGCAAATCAGTACGTCACTGTCTCACAGCATTCATTGTATTTTTCCCATGTATTTCCTTCATCTGCACCATCATACTGGTACTTATAATATTTAACTCATCATTACTGTGTAGCAGATGACTTCTATTCAGCCTTTTCATGGTGGCACACCATTCATTCCCTTGTCCCTCAAGAACTATGCACAGTGGCAAGTGGGTTGTCATAAAAGTTAGGCTGTCTTTACTTTGTTTAAACATTTGAGGTTGTCGCTCTGGGTACCCTGGGTGAATGTGTGAGCCTACCAAGAATGAGCCATTACCAGTCAATTTTAAAGGGATACTTTCATGAACCCATGTCATCATTCGTAATTTGGGAAGATTAGGAGTTATAGCCCAATGAGTTGGTGCCTTAGCCGCGTGTAGAGTATACATTGGAATCATACCCTTGCCATCTTGTTTCTTACCCTCCGAAGGAGGGCGTGGGGTAGGACTCTTCAATAAAAATCTAACCCCGCTGTTAAAGGCTAAGGTCTTTTCCCCAATTTCATTGGTGATAATCGCATCATAGCAGGATGCCCTCTAGGTATCATTGACTCGCTCAACTGACGCTATCAAACATAATAAAAAGGCTGCACCGTTAAATGACTGAACTCTACCTTTAAAAGGGAAGCAAGTCTGAATCTGATTAACCCTAGAGTGTTTAAAGCAGGTAGTATTTTTCCCTAGTAAACTTCCAAACCTTTCTCCAAAATCCTTCTTCCAAACTCTATGCGGCAGCACCAGCAGTTCGGTAGGATGTTCATGTAGAGGACCATTAATTATAACTGAAATATTCGTAATTGCTAGTGTCAGACCTATCTTCCATAGGTGATTCTGAATATGCCCTTCCACTGTGGGTGTTGGTGCAACCAGTACCGGTGCCTCATCTGTCTCCCCATTCCAAAAGCTGATATTAACTTCTGGCAAAAAGGGCCCTTTACGAAACACGCCCGTGGAACAACTGATCAAAGGTGAAAATAAAGGCGAGTTCATAACCGGGGTACAAGGGGGAAGGGGACTTTCAACTTTATCTTCTATCTCATGTTCCACGTGGGGAACAGCCAACATCTCAACTATCATCTCGCTAGTCAAGTCATTTAGGTCGCTTGTTTTGTGGGATGATTGCTTAATTCTAAAAGGTTCCAGCATAATGCATGAACTTATCTTTAAGTTATATGTCAGGCATAAAGGGACATCCCGAGTAATGAAAGTGAGCTTCTTAAAATGTTCCTTCCATACTTTTGATTCCTTGTACGCCCCCATCCCTTCCAAAAAGGAAACATTTCCTAATGTGGCTAATGGTATAGGCTGATGACTCCAAGTGACCATTTGAAAACTAGACAAATCTGCAATCATATTTCTCTCCTCACTCTTCACCCCTCCTATCAGGCTACTTAATCCTAACAACATGCATGCAATTTGATTCATTTGCATTTGAGTTTCTCGTCTTCCTTCTCTTCTCTTTGCTCGTTGGGTTCGGTTTTTTCCATTTCTCCTCCTTTCTCCTCTGCCCCGATGGATTCGTCTTCTTTTTCTCGTACCAACCTGATCCTTCTGATCGGGATCCATCTTTTCTCCTTTTCCCCTGTTGAGACACAAACAAATCCTTTGCCTCTCACAATAACTTTGTAAGGGCCTTTCCAAACGTTATTCTCATCTTTATACATTATCTTTTCCAATCTTAATTCTTTGGAATCATTTTCCGATTTTTCTGTCATTGATTTTCTTTCTGGTTTATTACCCATGGTATTTTCAACTAAAGCCTTCATGGCCGGGGTTAATCCCTCATCGTCAAATTTCAAAAAATTGATAGTGAAGAGAGCTTTATCAATATCTTGTTGAGTTATTTTCTTGCATCCCATTCCCCCTTTTTGTTTAATGAGCATAGTTTTTAAGGTTCTGTTCATTCTAGTTAATTTTCTTATCATGTCTATAGACAAAGTAGGATTTTTGCCAAAAATTTATATAAGGGTTTGGCACATACATCTGTGCAGGTGCGGGGTACGGAAGGGCTTCACTAGTTGACTCGTTCCGTATCGTCTGTATCTTGACAGTTCTTTATTAATTGTCTATGCCCAGGGAGGGAGCCACTCTTCTCTGGAGCACAAACATCTCTAGGAATGGCTAGTTCCTAGCATCTAGTGTCAAAAATATACAGAGTTCATGGAACGGTCAAGTTCCCATAATTTGGAAGCTGAGGCCTGTTAGATTTGAGTGAGCTTATAATCCTAATATGAAATTTTAAATTTCTTAATCATTTGGCCTTAAGATCACAAAAATAATAAGAGGACTGAGCTAGTGGGGTGAAATTAGAGTAAATTAATTTCATTTTCCAATACATATGACAATTACACATACATAATTACAAAAAGAACAATAATAATAATATGGGTATGGCTAAACTATTAAAATAAATGGTAGCGCTACCTGATCTAAATAAGAAATCATACCAATGGTGGTTAGTATCCGATGTTACTAAATGAGAGGCCTTGATAAGTTGTCCTGCAGCTATAAGAGTCTGTACTTGATGTTCATTTAATGCGCGCTGATTAGACTCTAATTGTTTCTTCATAACTTAAGATCTGTTCAGGATATCCATATATATGAAGTAAAGCAAAGTAATCAGGTAAGACAAAAGGTAATACATGAAATTAACACATAACAGCCCATATCTTAACTTGACAATACACAATAGTTCCAGTACACCAAAAAAAAAGTACACATAGCATTTTCAGGTCATTGTTTTTCCATGCTTCTGGTAAATTAAACATATAATCCCACATTGCAACAATCTCTGAGCATTTTCTTTTTGTATCTAGGTATACATATTTTGTAAAGAGCATTTGGTCCACTTAAATAATTTTCTAATATTTCCAATAAAACCCAAACTAGTAATAATACTATCATCAAAAATCTGTAGAAATTGGCCTTGATATTATAATGTATTTTGGTGGAGTAGGATCGTCGTGGGTAACTATTTGAGCATTTACAGTCAAAGCCTAAGAAACAGCTTGTCCAGCACTGCGCAGTCTGCTGGCCAAGATCTCAAGGTCTATTGAATTAACTATACCGAAACCAGTTCCAGCACCACCAAATAAAGTGTCATACTAGGTTCTTTTCTTTCTAACACAATTCATCAGAGGAGGAAAAGTTACATTATTGGTACAAGTTTTAGGAACTCTTATGATTGATGGAGGATGTTTTGTAGGAGGGGGAGGTGTCAGTAATAGATATTTTATCTAATAGTGAGGTTTCAATACCACTATCAAGATTTTACATGCACAGTTTATCAGTTGCTTTTCAATGTTTGTCTCAGCTTGTTCTCTGCATTCAGTTGGGAAGTCCACACCCTCAGAGTCCACTCTCTTTCCTATGTAGCACTGCTGTATCTGGATCTGGAACAGTCCTTTCCAGCTCAGGGTCAGCTTGTCCTCCTTCCATGTCCTAACCAGGACCCCGTCTCCAAGCTAGAACTCATGCACTGTTGAAACCCTAAGGGAGGAGTCTGAGCAATAAGCCTGTTTAGTTGTAAAGTTTTCAGATGTTAAAGTAAAGACATAACATATTTCCTTAAAAACAAATCCTTGGTTTCAAATATTGGATACAAGGAAGAATTTTGAATCCCTTTAAATCAGTTTGCTTTCTTCAACCAGAAACAGCTGCAGCTTCCTATTGCTGCTCTACCCCTGCAAAAATACGTTCCGTCTCACAGTCACCTCTCCGTGACTACCTTTTCCAACAAGTTCCTTCTTTTCCCCACTGATTTCTTCTTGAAATCATTTGCTCCCACTAATAAATCCTTCTTAAATCACCTTTATTCTCCTGTCCCATCTCTCTGTTTCTCTCTTCCCAATGCCTACTTGCTCAAACTTTCTCTGACATACTTTAAACACTTCCAAACCAATAACTCTTCTGACTAGATGCTTCATTTAAACTATTAATTAATTTTGCAAATCAATCTCTCTTGTCCCTTTTCTTTAATCACCTTTTTTTCAAACTTTAAACTTCAAGATTCATAACCCATAATGATAACAAATTACCCAATGTTTCAGAAGCAAACCAAATAGTTTTTTTTTTTTTTTTGTTTTGTTTTTCTTCTGCCTGAGTGCTTCAAGGCCACTAGTAAGAAGCTTCCCAGGCGGTATTAAGCAGATAAGATTGTAATGCCGTTACTCCCCTTTTAGCTTTGAAAATCTGCTTTTCAGAGAAAACATTCCCACCAGTTTAAAATAGTCAAGTTTTTTTTTTTCTTTTGTTTTACTTACAAATTGGTACAACAGGTTAAAAAGCTTAAAATCACAAACAATTTTTAAGACCAATACATTTTGAACCACTCTGAAAGAATTACTATTCTGAATGAATTTCAATTTCCACAATTCAGCCTGTTATTTTTCTAAGCCTGTAACACAGAGGCTGAATTCTTATCTCTTATGAGCTTGCTAACTTTTAACACAGAACAAAAAATTCAAAGCAGACAAACATACACAGACAGACACAGAGCTCTATTTTTTCTATCCAGGCTCTGCAAGCTTTTAAGTTAAGATCCACTCCATTCTTTTTACGGAGTTTATATAGCTATGAAGCATATACTCCTGAATCTGTTGGCTCGATATGGGCTTTAACTATTTTTTGTCCCATGCCTCATCTAACTGCGTCTAAGCAGTCAGGCTGTTTGCTTCTTCTTGATTCTAAAAATCAAGGAGAGCGTCTTTCTACTTACCTTTCCTTGTTCCAGCGAATACACTGCCCAGGTCCCTGTTCAAGGTGCCACTTGTTGTGGGTCTGCTTCCCTGCAGCTTCACTGGAAACTGAAAGTTTCTTACTGCGCGCCTCACGCTATCACCAGCCTTCGGACGTCTCCGGCCCTGCTCCAGAGACAGGAGCGGGGAATAAGCAAACAGAGAGCCAATGTGTAGCAGAACTGGTCTTTATTGTCTGCACCCAAAATGTCTCTCCGAGCTGCCGCTGGCTATTCCTCTTATAGAGGTTGTCGGACCCTCCCCGAAACCTCCCATCGTGGGCGGGGCCAGCTCCCTTATCAATGCCTAGTCGGGTTTCTCCTTTTATGGCCAGGCGACTCATAGCTCTACGCATCCACCGACACATAGCTCTATTAATCAACCCGGAGCAACATTCTGGAGTTGACTGACATTAGGGCGGCTCCCTTCCGCACAGAGAAGATCAGTTCTAGGCCCTTTACAATTAGTGACATATAAGAATGCTGATGATTTATGTGGATTTATTTTGTATCCTGCAACATTGCTAAAGATGTGGATTATTTCTAATAGCTTTTTAGTAGAATCTTTGGGGTTCTCTAAGTATATCATCATATCATCAGCAAAGAGTGATAATTTGGTTTCCTCATTACCTATTCTAATTCCTTTAATCTCTTTCTCCACTCTTATTGCCAAAGCTAGCATTAGTAATGGTGATAGTTGACAAACTTGTTTCACCCCTGATCTTTATGGGAATGGATGCAATCTTTCCCCATTATATATGATGCTTATTGATGGTTTTAAATAGATACTATCGATTATTTTAAGGAAAAGTCCATTTATTCCTATACTCTCAACTGTTTTTAATAGGACTGGATGTTGGATTTTATCAAATGCTTTTTCTGCATCTATTGAGATGATCATATGATTTTTGATAATTTCATTATTAATATGGCCAATTATACTGATAGTTTTCCTAATATTGAACCAGCCCTACATACCTGGTGTAAATCCTACTTGATCATGGTGTATTATTTTAGGGATTATTTTCTGTAGTCTTTTTGTTAATATCTTATTTAAGATTTTAGCACCAATATTCATTAGGGAGATTGGTCTATAGTTTTCTTTCTCCATTTTCAACCTACCTGGTTTGGGTATCAGTACCATGTCTGTGTCATAAAAGGAATTTAGTAAATCTCCTTCATTTCCTTTTTTTTTTTTCAAATAGTTTATATAACATTGGAGCTAATTATTCTTTGAATGTTTGGTGGAATTCACCTGGGAATCCATCTGGTCCTGGAGATTTTTTCTTAGGGAGTTGATTAATGGCTTGCTCTATTTATTTTTCTGAAATGGCAATTTACCTCCTCTGTTAATCTGGAAAGCCTATATTTTTGGAGGTAGTCCTCCATTTCACTGAGGCTATCAAACTTATTGGCATAAAGTTGGGCAAAGTAACTCATTATTTCTCTAATTTCCTCCTCATTGGTAGGCAGTTCCCTGTTTTCATTTTTAAGACTAACAATTTGATTTTCCTCTCTCCTTTTTCTAATCAGATTTACCAAAGGTTTATCTATTTTATTGGTTTTTTTTTTTCATAAAACCAACTCTTAGTTTTATTTATTAATTAAATAGTATTTTTACTTTCAATATTATTAATTTCTCCTTTTAATTTTAGAATTTCAAGTTTAGTATTTGATTGGGGGTTTTTAATTTGGTCTTTTTCTAGCTTTTTAAGTTGCAAGTCTAATTCATTCATCTTCTCTTTATTTTGTTCAAATAAGCCTCTAAAGATTTAAAATGTTTTAGCTGCATCCCACAAATTTTGGTATGATGTTTCATCATTGTCATTATCTTGAGTGAAATTATTAATTGTGTCTATAATTTGCTGTTTCACCCAATCATTTTTTAAGATGAGATTATTTAGCTTCCTATTACTTTTTGAACTATTTGCCCCTAACTTTTTTGTGAATGTAGTTTTTATTGCATCATGATCTCAAAAGAAAGGCTTTATTATTTCTGCCTTCCTGCATTTAATTTTGAAATCTTTATGTCCTAATATATTGTCAATTTTTGTATAGGATCCATGAACTTCTGAGAAGAAAGTATACTCCTTTCTGTCACCATTCAGTTTTCTCCAAAGATCTAATCATACCTAATTTTTCTAATATTCAATTTAACTCTTTAATTTCTTTCTTATTTGTTTTGTGGTTTGATTTATCTAATTCTGAGTGTGCAAAGTTGAGATCTCCCATTATTATAGTTTTCCTGTCTATTTCTTCTTGCAACTCTCTTAACTTCTCCTTTAGGAAGTTAGATGTTATGCCACTTGGTGCATATATGTTTACTATTGATATGGCTTCATTGTCTATGCTACTCATTAGCAAGATATAGTTTCTTTCCTTATCTCTTTTGATTAGATCAAATTTTGCTTTTGCTTGATCTGAGATAAGGATGGCTACCCTTGCCTTTTTGACACTTGAAGCATAATAGATTCTGCTCCATCCTTTTACCTTTATTCTGTATGTATCTCCCTGCTTTAAATGTGTTTCCTGTAAACAACAAATTGTAGGGTTTTGACTTTTGATGAAGTCTGCTATCCGTCTCCGTTTAATGGGAGAGTTCATCCCATTCACATTTCTGGTTAAAATGACTAATTCTGTATTTCCTGCCATCATAATATCCCCTTATGCTTTTTCCCTCACCGCCCCCATCCCCTTCCCCAGTATTAAACTTATGAGCCCACTTTGCGTCATGTGACATAATATCCCTCTCTCCTCCCTTTATATCCCTTTCCCTTTCTTATTCTCTTTCCTTATTGCTCTTTTCCTTTTCCCTTTTCATTTTCCTCTTTTTAATGAGGTGAGAAAGAATTTTCTGTAAAACCAATATGTTAATTATTTTCTCTTTGAGCCAATTCTGATGGGAGTAAGGTTCACACAATGTTTCTCCCCCTCTCACTTCCCTCAGATATGATAGCTTTTCTTTGCCTCTTTGTGGGATGTGGTTTCCCTCTTTTTATCTACCGTTTTTCCTTTTCTTACACTATTCCCTTTCCATTTCTACTTGCCTTTTTTTTGTTATATCCTTAAAATAAAATTATACATGTAGTCTTAATGTATATCCACAACAGAAATACAGTTCTCAAGAGTCCCTTTTACCTTTTTCTCCTTCTCTTGAGTCCTATGATTGGAGATCAAATTTTTTCTTTAGATCTGGTTTTTTACTTAGAAACATATGGAATTTATCTCTTTCATTAAATGTTCATATTCTTCCATGGAAGGAAATACCCAACTTAGCTGGGTAGTTTATTCTTGGCTGCATTCCACTTTCTTTTGACTTTCAGAATATCAGATTCCAGGCCCTTCGATCCTTTAATGTAGAGGCAGCCAGATCTTGAGTGACCCTTATTGTGGCACCTTGGTATTTGAATTGTTTTTTCCTGGATGCTCGTAATATTTCTTCCTTAGTCTGATAGTTCTGAAATTTGTTCCGTGGAGTTTTTTTTTTTTTTTTAGGGTCTTTTTTTAGAAGGTGTTGGATGAATTCTTTCAATGTCTATTTTACCTTCTGGTTCTATTAACTTTGGGCAGTTCTCTTTGATGATTTCCTGTAAAGTAGTATCTAGGCTCTTTTTTTTCATCATAATTTTTGGGAAGTCCAATAATCCTCAGATTGTCTTTCCTCGATCTATTTTCCAGGTCTGTTGTTTTGGCAAGTAGATAGCTGACAGTGTTCTGCAGATTTTCATTTTTTTGGCTTTGCTTGACTGATTCTTGGTGTCTCAATGAGTCATTCATTTCTATTTGTTCAGTTCTGATTTTTAATGAGTTATTTTCTTCATTAGCTTTTTTAACTTCTTTTTTTATGTGTACAATTAAGTTGTTTTGCTCCATGGAAGTTTTTTCCATTTCACTAATTTTGTTTTTTAGTGAGTTATTTTCTTTTTCCAATTCACAAATCCTATTTTCTTGGGAGTTCTTTATCTTTTCCAATTCACAGATCCTACTTTCCTGTGATTTCTTTACCTTTTCCAACACCTTAATTATGTTTCCCTTCATTTCCTGTAAATTCTTTACCTTTTCCAATTCACATTTCAGGACATTGCTATTCTCTAGCATAGCTTCTCTTTCCTTTCCCCATTTTTCTTCTAATTCTCTCTTCAGATTTTTAATAGTTTCTTCTAGGAGAGCGTTATTTGGGGAATTGCCTGGAGGCTGTCTGCTATTAGCCTCCTCAGTTTTGGAAGCCAGCTCTTTTTCTGCATAGAAGCTTTCAATCGTTTTCTTCATTTTTTTTTTCTCATTTTTTTTTAAATCCTTCAGGGTCTGCCCTCAGGCAAGGAGATTACCAACTTCCTCAGCAGAGCAAGGATGGGTTTAAGGACAGTATTTGCCCTCTCAATGAGCTGCATGGAACGGCTGCTGCTGGAAGGTTCTGGGAATTGCTCCACGGGGAAGTGACTATGCCTGGGTATCATGGCTGGGCTGTGTAAGTGCCCTTAGAGGAGCTCCACTGTGAGGATTAGGGACTGCCTTGGGGCTAGTGGTTAATGAGCAAAGGTATCATTGCCCCCCCACAAAAAGCCCCTTTTGAGTATTTGCAATCACCCTATCCCTCACTGCACCAAAACTGTTCCTCTCTGGGGACGCACAGTTGGGCTGGGGAAATTCCACTACCCCTGGCGAGTCCTTCACTATACAGATGAAAGGCTGCCCTGGGTTTTGCCCCTGCTGTGTGTGACTGCCCCCCACCATGAGCCCCTCGCTGCCAAATGCCGCAAAGAGCTGTGCTATGGTCTGTGCTAGGTCACTTTCAGTCCTGGGTGAGCACAGTCAGATCCTCTCAGGCTCTGGCATCCCTCAGAGTACCTACTACCCCAGGCTCCAACTTCTCTGCTGATCCACTACTCTGCCACCAAAGCAAAGCAGTCAGGCTACAGCAGAGAGATCTGTGTAAACCTTCCAACCGCAGATGCAGCCCCGCTCCCTTTTCTCTCCCTGCTCTTTGCTGGTCTGCTCCCACCACCTCAGGTCAAACCTTTTCTGGCGATATTCCAGATTCTCTTCCACTGGTAAGTTTTTATATTTCCAATCTTCGTGAGTTTTACCTGTCAAGAGCTGTTTTTGAGGCTGAATCAAATACTTGATAGAAAGGGAATTAGAGAGCTTAGAAAGTGTCATCTGGCTTCTCTGCCATCTTGGCTCCACCGGCTCTCTCTTGAGAAAGAACAGTATTCTGTCCAATTTAGCTATAATGTAAATATAACCAAGAAATAAAAGAGATTTAGTAGACAGAAAAATGGTCAAAAGATCTACATTTGAATGTAACTTTGCTATCTAGAATAATAGAATTTAGAGCTGAAGAGGAGTTTTTTTTTTTTTAAGTTATCTAGTCCAATCCTTTCATATTGAGATGATAAAAGAGGAATTTGTTTAATTTTTTATGTGTGGTAGTTTAAGAGTTTTGATATAAAATCAGATTCTCTGAGTCCTAAAACCAAAAAGTCCCTTCACTGAGCATCAGTTTCTTTATTTTTTTTAATAAAAAAGTTGAAATAGAATTTAGATAATATGAGATTTGTATTTTTTCTTTCAGATCCAAATTCAAATTAGTCTGAAATATTCCTGAGCAAGTCACTAAATCTTTGTCTGCTTCATTGTCCTCATTTGTAAGCTAAGGATAATAATGACAGCCAGTTTCCATATAGAAATGTATAAATAAGACCTTTACCTTAAACAAGGTTGTGTAATTGTCAGTGCTAGTTTCTATTTGTCAATATGGTAACAGTGTGTAAGAAAATAAGGCAAAGTTTACAGGGTAGAGGAAATTATTATACTGAATCAGACCAAAGATGTATTAAATTCATTTCTGTTGAGCACATTTTAGGAAGGACAGTGACATCCTGAAATGTGTCCAAGGAAGGAAGGATCATCAGTTTCAGTTGAGGAATGAGGGAAGCTTAGCTTAAAGAGATTTATGGGGAGATGATATAGTAACTTCTACAAGTTCAAATCAAATGGATTTGGCATTTTCTGTTTAGCCCCAGAAGACGAATTGAGGCCTGAGGAGAATAATTGATTTCCTAAAAGTCATCCAGCTAATTATCATCTGAGATAGGTTTTAAATTAAGATCTCTAGACTCTAGATCCACTTCTTTTTTTCTCCTCATACTTTTTTTTAAACTTTTTATTTACAAGATATATGCATGGGTAATTTTTCAGCATTGACCATTGCAAAACCTTTTGTTCCAACTTTTCCCCTCCTTCCCCCCCCCCCCACCCCATCTCTTCCCCTGAATGGCAGGTTGACCAATACATGTTAAATATCCACATACTTTCTAATCCAACTATACTGCCCCACTTATTGCTTTTGGCTCACAACATTCTATTTTTTGTCTACATATTTTTGCATTAGTTACTGTCACACCCCCTCCCCTTCATGCTTGTAGTGCTCTCTTTTCATCTCTGCCTATTAACCTTGCTGACTTCCTTCAAGACTCATCTCAAATAATACTTTCTGTAGGAGGTCCCTTCAATGTCACTAGTGTCTTTCTCTCTGAAGAATACCTGACACCTATTTTGCATATATACACATATATTGTATATATTCTATATCATAATTACAGTTGAATTTACATATTTTCTACTTCATTAGAATGCAGGGTCTTTCTCCCACTATTATAGTTTTGCTGTCTATTTCTTCTTTCAGCTCTCTTAATTTCTCTTTTAAGAATTTAGATGCTGCACCACTTGGTACATATATGTTTAATATTGATACAGCTTCATTATCTATGCTACCCTTTAGCAAGATATAGTGCCCTTCTTTTTCTCTTTTAATTAGATCAGTTTTTGCTTTTGCTTGTTGTGAGATGAGGATGGCTACCTCTGCTTTTTTGGCCTCACCTGAAGCATAGTAGATTCTGCTCCAACCTTTTGCCTTTATTCTGTATGTATCACCCTGTTTAAAGTGTGTTTCTTGTAAACAACATATTGTATGATTTTGACTTTTAATCTAGTCTACGAACTTCTTCCTCTTTATGGGGGAGTTTACCCTATTCACAATTATATTAAAATGACTAATTTTGTATTGGTTGCCATCATGTTAACCCCTGCTTATGCTTTTCTCCTTTCCTTCCCCCTTATCTCTGTCCCCAGTATTAAACTTGTGAGCACCACTTGCTTCTGACAACCCTCCCTTTTTAGTACCTCTCCACCACTTTAGAGTTCCTCCTCTGATTTTACCCCATTTTCCTCATAATTTCTGTGTTCCCTTCCACTTAGCTTATGTCTTCCCTTTTCACTTTTCCCCTCCCACTTTTCAATGAACTGGAAGGATTTTCACCATAAATTGAATATGTCTATATTTTTCTCTTTAAGCCAATTCTGATGAGAATATGATACATACAATGTTTATCCCCCTCCTTTCTTTCTCTCAGATATAATAGGTTACCTTTGTCTCTTCATGAGATGTAGTACCATTCTTTTTTTTTTTTTTTTTTTTTTTTGGTACAATTTCCTTTCCATCTCTAGTTTCTAGAATATGTATGTTCTTTATACATCTTTATGGCAGAAATATAGTTCTCAAGATTTCTTTTTACCTTTGTAGAAATCTCTTGAGTTCTGTATTTGGAGGTCAAACTTTTTTTTTAGGTCCGTTTTTTTTTTTTTTTTTTTCATCAAGAATAGATGGAATTCTTTTGTTTCATTTAATGTCTATCTTCTTCCCTGGAAAAAGATGCTAATTTTTGCTGGGTAAGTTATTCTGAGCTGCATACCAAGTTCCTTAGACTTTTGGAATATCATATTCCAGACTCTTTGATCCTTTAAAATGTGGATGCTGCTAGATCCTGGGTAATCCTTATTGTGGCTCCTCTATATTTGAATTGATTTTTTCTAGCAGCTTGCAATATTTTTTCCTTTGTCTGATGGTTCTTGAACTTGGCCACTATATTTCTTGGCATTTTGATTTTAGGGTCCCTTTCAGTAGGTGACTGATGAATTCTTTCAATGTTTATTTTACCTTCTGTTTCTAAAATATCTGGGCAATTGTCTTTGATAATTTCCTGGAAAATAGTGTTCAGGCTATTTTCCAGGGAGTCCAATTATCCTCAGATTGTCTTTTCTGGATATATTTTCCCGGTCTGTTGTCTTCCCAAGAAGGTACTTGACATTTTTTCCCATTGTTTCATTTTTCTGGTTTTGCTTGACTGATTCTTGGTTTCTCCTCAAGTCTTTCACTTCTACTTGTACGATTCTGATTTTCTTTTTCTTTTTTTTTTTAAATTAATTTTATATTACACATTTGACAGTATATCTGCATGAGTAAATTTTTTTCCTGGCTGCTTGTAATATTTTCCCTAGTTTGATAATCTGAAATTTAGCCACAATATTTCTCAGAGTTTGTATTTTAGGGTCTTTTTTCAGAAGGTGTTCAATGAATTCTTTCAATGCTTATTTTACCTTATGATTCTATTACGTCTGGGCAATTCTCTTTGATGATTTCCTGTAAAATAGTATCTAGGCTCTTTTTTTTTCATCATAATTTTTGGGAAGTCCAATGATTCCCAGATTATCTCTCCTAGATCTATTTTCAGGTCTGTTGTTTTTCCAAGCAGATATTTAACATTTTTTTCCAGCTTTTCATTTTTTTGGTTTTGCTTGACTGATTCTTGATGTATCAATGAATCATTCATTTCCATTTGTTCACTTCTGATTTTTAATGAGTTATTTTCATTACTTTTTTTTTTTTTTTTTTTACTTCTTTTTGTATATATCTAATTGAGTTTTTAAATGAGTTGTTTTACTCTATGGAATTTTTTTCCATTTCACTAATTTCTTTCTTTACTGAGTTATTTTCTTTTTCCAATTCACAAATCCACTTTCTTGAGAATTCTTTATCTTTTCCAATTCACAAATACTACTTTCTTGGGAGTTCTTTGTCTTTTCCAATTCACAAATCCTCCTTTCCTGGGAGTTCTCTACCTTTTCCAATTCACAATTGTTTTTTTTCCCTGTTCTTCCTGGGAGTTCTTTACTTTTGTCAATTCACATTTCAGGAAGTTGTTATTCTCTTGCATAGCTTTTTTTTTTCCTTTCCCCATTTTTCTTCTAGTTCTCTTTTAAGATTTTTTATAGTTTCTTCAAGGACAGCCTTTTCTGTTGGGGACCAGGTTACATCCCCCTTTAGGGTATTGTCTGGAGACTGTCTGCTATTAATCTCCTTGGGTTGAAACTCTGCTCTCTTTCTGTATGGAAGCTATGTATCATCCTTTTGATTTTTTGACTCATTTTTTAAAAGCCTTTAGTGTCTGCCTTCAGGGAAAAGGAGGTTATCGGCTTCCTCTGCAGAACAGGGATAGGTATATGGACCTACAAAAAAGCTGCCTGTGGGAGTGCTCTGGGAGAAGCTCCATATGGAAGTAACTAGGCCTGAGTATCATGGGTGGAGCTGTGGAAGTGCTTTACTAGAAGCTCCTCTGTGAGGATTAATGACTTCCTTGGGGCTAGAGGCTGAGCAGTGAAAATATCACTGCCCCTCTGCAAAAGCCCACTTTGGGTATTAGCAGTTGCCCAGTAAACCATAGGGCTCCGCAAGTGTCTCTGCCTGGAGACCCTAGTGGAGCTGGGAAAATTCCACTGCCTCAGGCTGAGCCCCCCACTTTGCAGATTAGAGCCTGCCCTGGGCTATGCCCCCGGCTGTGCAGATTTGTGACTTGCCTTGACGAAAGCTCCTAGCTGCAGAATGCCACTGCATAGCTATTTTATGACCTGCACTGAGTCACTTCTAGTCCTGGGTGGGCACAGCCAAATCCTGTCAGGCTCTGGTGTCCTTCAGAGTACCCTTTACCCTAAGCTGTAATTTCTCTGCTCAACCACTACTCTGCAGCCAAAGCAAAGCAGTTTGCCTATGGCAGAGAGCTCTCTGTACCCTTCCAACCACAGAGGCTGCCCCTGCTCCTGGTTGTCTCCAAATGCTAGCTTCTGGTTCTATACCTTCCTGTTCTGGTCTTTTCCCACCATTCAGGACAAACCTCTTCTGGCAATCTTCCAAATTAGCTTTGGCTGGTGAGTTGTTGCACTTCCAATCTTTGTGAATTTCACCAGTCAGCACTATTTTTGAGGCTGAATTTAATAATTGGTAATGAAGGTATGAGAAAGGCTCAGAAAGTCACGTGTGCCTTCTCCACCAACTTGGCTCCACCCCTTCAGTGAATGGACTTTTAAAACTATCCTGAGTACACACACACACACTTTTTCTCTGTGTGTATATATATATATAATTTTAAAATAGGAATTCTTAATCTGTGGTCCATACACCAGAATTTTTAAAAATAAATGTTAAATAATTATATTTCAATATAACTTATTTTTAATCTTATGCATTGTATTATATGTGTCTGCCTTCAGGGAAAAGGAGGTTATCGGCTTCCTCTGCAGAGCAGGGATAGGTATATGGACAGTAGTTGCAAAAGCTGCCTGTGGGAGTGCTCTGGGAGAAGCTCCACATGGAAGTGACTAGGCCTGAGTATCATGGGTGGAGCTGTGGAAGTGCTTTACTAGAACTCAAGAAATGTCATGGAAGTAGAAATGTCAAAATTTTGAGCCTACTTAGATGGTTGAAGTGAGGGAAAGTGAATAATTCAGGATAGTCTTGATTTTGGGAATATGAGAGCCCAGTGGGATGGTTGTACCTTTGATAGGAACAAGAAAGTTCAGTAGAAGGAAGGCTTTGGGGAAAGAGATGAGTTTTGTTTTAAGTAAGATGAATTTGAAATATTTATTCAATTTGAAATACTCAGTAGACAGTTGATGATATGGGAGTGGAGCTAAAGAGAAAAGGTGGTCCTCATATTTTTTAAATAGAGGGCCAGTTCACTGTCCCTTAGACTGTTGGAAGGCCAGACTATAGTAAAAACAAAAACTATAAACAAATTCCTATGCACTCTGCATATATCTTATTTTGAAGTGAAGAAACAAAAGGGGAACAAATACAATATTTAAAATGAATTAAAGTTAAATCAACAAAATTAACAGTATTTCAATTTGAACTATAGACCTGCTTTTGGCTAATTAGATAGATAATGTCTGGTTCCATATTTGTCATTGCTAGTCGTAACAAGTGATGCAAGTGTGCATCCATTAGTCTTGATCTGGTTGGAGATTTCAAATGTTTCATTCTAGAAAAAGTATGTTCACAGATGTAAGTGCTGCTAAAGATGGTTGCCATTTTGAGTGCATGGTTCCTGAGATGAGGATATGTCTGAGAGGGGAGAGATGCATAGAAATTATGAAGGCTGCTTGACTTGAATGCATCTTTCAGAGAGTCACAATTCTGCAGTTCAGCCAGTTCCATTTGGTAAATTGTATCTACATTTTCAATGTCAATAGAAAATAGGTTACAGAAAAGCTGTATGTCCTGTTCATGGAGATGAAGCTCTTTAAATCTAAATTGGAGCTCTTTTTGCAATTTTTCCAATGAATCCACACATATTTTGTTTGGGAATGCAATCAGAGGGTTTTCTGCTAACAGATTTTGAGCTGTGGGGAGATGGCAGAAGTTTTCCTCCTTCACTTATTTGATGAGGAGGCCTAATTTTACTTCAAATGCTTTGATATGTGATTGCATATCAAAGATGAGCTTCCCCTTTCCTTGAAGTTGCATATTGCAATTGATGAGTAGCTCTATTATATCTGTCAGAAAAGCAAGATGACATTTCCATTCTGCATCATTGAGCTCTGGTACTTCTTTGTTTTTTGAAAGCAGAAAAGTTGTAATCTGTGGAAATAAGTCATAGAAACACTTCAAAACTCTCCCTCGACTCAGTGGATTTCTGTGTGATATAGAACATCTTCATACTCAACATTTAGCTAAGACAGAAATTCCTGAAATTGTCTGTGATTTATTGCATTAGCTCTAATGAAGTTAATACAAGATACCACAATTTTCATAACAGAGTCCCACAGTGATTTACTACACAGCGCTTGTTGGTAGATGAGGCAATGCATGGCTATTGGATGAGAATGGTTATGTTTGTCCATCTCTTGGTTAATGCGAGCAATTACTCCTTTTTTAGACCCCACCATGCTAGGGGCACCATCAGTTGTCACACTGGCTTGTTTAGCACAGTCCAGATCCAAACCATTCATAGTTGGCAAACCTTTTCATAGATATCATCTCCTGTAGTTGTTCCTTTGATGCTTTGCAGTGCAACAAGCTCTTCTATGACTTCAAAATAATCACTCATATCATGAATAAAAATCAGAAGTTGTGCAGATTCATGAACATCATTGCTTTCGTTGAGTGCCAAAGAAAAATATGAAATTTTTTTTTTGTGGAGTATTGCAAATGCTGATGCATATTGTCTCCTATTTCTTCAATCCTTTGTGTAATTGTAGGTCCTGAAAAACTCACTGTACTAAATAAATCGGTCTTCTCTGGACACATCTCTTTGGCAACAGAAAGAAGGCATACTTTAACAAATTCTCCATCCACAAATGATCTGCTAGTGTATGCTATAGCTTGGCAACATGAAAACTTGCTCGCAGTGATGAAATATTTAGTTGCTTCTGCTTCACAAAAATATTTTGCTGAGTTGTCAATGTATTTTTTAGTTTTAATAGTTTATCTTTTCTCACTTCTCCAACCAAACAATCATATTTATCTTTATGTTGAGTTTCATAGTGTTGACACAAATTATATTATTTGAACAAAGACACTATATTCTGGCATATCAATATAGTATATTGTTTTTGTAGCGCTGTGTGTGTGTATGTATATGTATATGTATACACACAGCGCTACAAAAACAATATACCAGCAATAACTTTTCCCACATAGAGACATACAGACTGCAATGCCCAACTTCCTCCAAGCTGCCTCTGTGCTGTGATGCCTCCATTTCCCGCATTCTCTCTCCCACTTCAGACCTTCACTGCACACAAGTCACCACTCACACAGTCCTCCCAAATGCCCTGGCTTCCTCTGAATCCTGAGATCAATTCTTATGATTGTATGTGCTGCACTCATAATTTATCATAATCACAGGCAAGACTGTGCATATATGTATATAACTGTGTGATATATTGTATGTGCAGAATGAGCTTCAGTGACAAATCGTACATTGGGGCTTCCAGGGGAGGTCATCACGTTATTTGAAGATGCACAAGTGTATGGGGACCTTAAGAATCTGAAGGGTGATGAAGCAATACACCAGCTCTGCACCCCCTCATACTCAGGATAAGTGAGAGGGGCACTAAGGTCAGACTCCCAGTGATTATAAGGTGATGACATATATTAGCAATATTCCATCTCTTTATAAAACTACAGAACATACACACAATGATAAAACTGATGACCACAAAAGCCAGATATGAGGTCACTATGGATGCAAGGCCATGGCCTGGTACCAATAGCCTCACTCTAGGCGACAGTAGCAGTCAGTACCACGACATATGCTAGAGAGGAAGCTGTTACATTGTCATTACAGCATAATGACAATGATAGAGTCAAGCTGGGACTTATTTTTGTTTTTTTTTAATTTTATAATTATAAATTTTTTTGACAGTATATATGCATGAGTAATTTTTTTATAACATTATCCCTTGTATTCATTTTTCCAGATTTTCCCCTCCCTCCCTCTACTCCATCCCCTAGATGACAGGCAATCCCATACATTTTACATGTGTTACAGTATAAACTAGATACAATATATGTGTGTAAATCCAATTTTCTTGTTGCGAGTTAAGTATTGAATTCCGAAGGTATAAGTAACCTGGGTAGATAGACAGTAGTGCTAATATTTTACATTCAATTCCCAGTATTCTTTCTCTGGGTGTAGTTGTTTCTTTCCATCATTGATCAGCTGGAAGTGAGTTGGATCTTCTTTATGTTGAAGATATCCACTTCCATCAGAATACATCATCATGCAGTATTGTTGTTGAAGTGTATAGTGATCTTCTGGTTCTGCTCATTTCACTCAGCATCAGTTCATGCAAGTCTCTCCAAGCCTTTCTGAATTCATCCTGCTGGTTATTTCTTACAGAGCAATAATATTCCATAGCCTTCAAATACCATAATTTACCCAACCATTCTCCAATTGATGGACATCCATTCATCTTCCAGTTTCTAGCCTCTACGAAAAGAGCTGCTACAAACATTTTGGCACACACAAGTCCCTTTCCCCTCTTTAGTATTTCTTTGGGATATAAGCCCAGTAGTAGCACTGCTGGATCAAAGGGTATGCACAGTTTGCTAACTTTTTGGGCATAGTTCCAAATTGCTCTCCAGAATGGCTGGATTCTTTCACAACTCCACCAACAATCTATTAGTGTCCCACAAGCTGGGACTTGTAGCACTTACTGTTACTATACCCGCACAGTAGACACAGCCCATAATATTCCCCCTGCAGCAGCTGTGACAAGTGCAGCTCGCATAGTATATCCCTTGTGCCTGTCTGTTGTGGTGGCTTCTGTTAATTTACAAGGCCGTGGGCAGTCAGTTCTGCATCTTCTGCATCTCTCTCCCTTCCCCACACCATATACACCGGCTTGGGAACTCACCTACCTCAATATTGCCTCACATTCTGTCTCAGCCTCAGCCCAGTGCCAGAAGAGTGTGTTGCTAAAGCGAGTTTAGGTCGAACATCACTTCTGGTCTGATTTTGCCATAACCTGGCGAGTTAAACATCCTCAGTGGGCAGCACCTGGCTGGCAGGTCTTAGTTTGAGGACCTCTGGTATAGATTAATAGATTCATCTCAGAATTATCTTCATAAAGATTATAATTGAACTCATAGAAACTAATGAATTTACCTACTGAGTGTAAAGGAGAAAAAAGAGAGCCCAGAACACAATAGTGAGATTACGTTATTTTCAGCTTTCCAAAGGTAAGCTTTAATCATACATTTAGCTGGCTGATGGATGTATAAGAAACATCTGCTATTCCTGAGTCTATTCCCTGTGTTCTTTCCAGCTTAAAATGAATAACCTGCTAGGGCCTATGAGGAGACATTGGAAAAGGATTTTAGCAGAGGGCCTATAGAAATATTCCAAATAATTGCTTTTTAAGGGATAAACAAACATTATGTTTCTAAATGTGTATACTTAATTTCAAACATTTGATTTTCAATTTAACTAAACAAGTACACATGAAATGCTTACTGTTTACAAAGTCCTACAATCAAGTCTTCAAGATATATGATGTTAAATTAAGAGATGGGCTCTACCTTGTAGGAACTCATAATCTAGTGGGGAAATGAGGCCCATACATAGATAACTGTAATAAACAATGTTTTGTGCATTGAAGAAAAATAAAACACTTGATGAATTCCAGAAACATAATTTGAGTAGGAAAAAAAATTTCTGTGTCCTGACAAGTTTTTAAGAAACATAAAGAATTTTCTCACTACAGTGTGAAATCAGAAACTACAAAGTACACAGACCAATGTTGTTCTTTGTGATGCTTAAGAAGAGATTATTTTTAAAGCAATGTAGGTGCTCTTTGTACTTGGTTGAGTAAAAAGAAAGTTTGTTATGAACAGGCATGATTTCTTATTTATTTATTTATTTATTTTTATTAATTTTAACATTTTTTTGACAGTACATATGCATAGGTAATTTTTTTTTGCAACATTATCCCTTGTCCTCCCTTCTGTTCCGAATTTTTCCCCTCCTTCCCTCCACACCCTCCCCTACATGGCAGGCATTCCCATGCATATTAAATATGTTATAGTATATCTTAGGTACAATATGTATTTGCAGAACCAATCTTTGCTGTTGTTGTTGCAAAGGAAGAATTGTATACAGAAGGTAAAAATAATCTGGGAAGAAAAACAAAACAAAACAAAACAAAAAAAAGCTCACAGCTTACACTCATTTCCCAGTGTTCCTTTTCTGGATATAGCTGATTCTGTCCATCAATGATCAATTGGAATTAGATTAGCTCTTCTCTATGTTGAAGATATCCACTTTCATCAGAATACATCCTCATACAGTATAATGATCTCCTAGTTCTGCTCGTTTCACTCAGCATCAGTTGATATAAGTCTCTCTAAGCCTCTCTGTATTCCTCTTGTTGGTCATTTCTTACAGAACAATAATATTCCATAACATTCATATACCATAATTTACCCAACCATTCTCCAATTGATGGGCATCCGTTCATTTTCCAGTTTCTAGCCACTACAAAAAGGGCTGCCACAAACATTTTGGCACATATAGGTCCCTTTCCCTTTTTTAGTACTTCTTCGGGATATAAGCCCAGTAGTAGCACTGCTGAATCAAAGGGTATGCACAGTTTGATAACTGTTTTGGCACAATTCCAGATTGCTCTCCAGAATGGTTGGATTCTTTCACAACTCCACCAACAATGCATCAGTGTCCCAGTTTTCCCACAGCCCCTCCAACATTCATCATTATTTGTTCCTGTCATCTTAGCCAATCTAACAGTTGTGTAGTGATATTTCAGAGTTGTCTTAATTTACATTTTTCTGATCAATAGTGATTTGGAACACCCTTTCATATGAGTAGAGATAGTTTCAATTTCCTCATCTGAAAATTGTCTGTTCATATCCTTTGACCATTTATCAATTGAAGAATGGCTTGATTTCTTATAGAGTCAATTCTCTGTATATTTTGGAGATGAGGCCCTTTTTTTTTTATTTCAATAATATTTTTTTTTTTAATTCAATTTTTATTTTATTTTATAATTATAACTTTTTTTGACAGTACATATGCATGGGTAATTTTTTACAACATTATCCCTTGCACTTACTTCTATTCAGATTTTTTCCCTTTCTCCCCCAACACCCTCCCCCAGATGGCAGGCAGTCTTATACATGTTAATTATATTAGAGTATATTCTAGATACAATATGTGTGTAGAATCGAATTTCTTGTTGCACAGGAAGAATTGGATTCAGAAGATAAAAATAACAGTTTACACTCATTTCCCAGTGTTCCTTTTCTGGATGTAGCTGATTCTGTCCATCATTAATCAATTGGAATTGGATTAGCTCTTCTCTATGTTGAAGATATCCACTTCCATCAGCATACATCCTTGTACAGCATCATTGTTAAAGTGTATAATGATCTTCTGGTTCTGCTCGTTTCACTCAGCATCAGTTGATGTAAGTCTCTCCAAGCCTCTCTGTATTTCTCCTGTTGGTCATTTCTTACAGAACAATAATATTCCATAACATTCATATACCATAATTTACCCAATAATTCTCCAATTGATGGACATCCATTCATCTTCCAGCTTCTAGCCACTATAAAAAGAGCTGCCACAAACATTTTGGCACACACAGGTCCCTTTCCCTTCTTTAGTACTTCTTCAGGATATAAGCCCAGTAGTAGCACTGCTGAATCAAAGGGTATGCACAGTTTGATAACCTTTTTGGCACAATTCCAGATTGCTCTACAGAATGGTTGGATTCTTTCACAACTCCACCAACAATGCATCAGTGTCCCAGTTTTCCCACATCCCCTCCAACATTCATTGTTATTTGTTCCTGTCATCTTAGCCAATCTGACAGGTGTGTAATGATATCTCAGAGTTGCCTTAATTTGCATTTTTCTGATCAATAGTGATTTGGAACACTCTTTCATATGAGCGGAAATAGTTTTAATTTCATCATCTGAAAATTGTCTGTTCATATCCTTTGACCATTTATCAATTGGAGAATGGTTTGATTTCTTATAAATTAAAGTCAATTCTCTGTATATTTTGGAGATGAGGCCTTTATCAGAACCTTTAACTGTAAAAATGTTTTCCCAATTTGTTACTTCCCTTCTAATCTTTTTTGCATTAGTTTTGTTTGTGCAGAAACTTTTTAATTTGATGTAATCAAAATTTTCTATTTTGTGATCAATAATGGTCTCTAGTTCTCCCTTGGACATAAACTCCTTCCTCCTCCACAAGTCTGAGAGGTAAACCATTCCATGTTCCTCCAATTTATTTATGATTTCGTTCTTTATGCCTAAATCTTGGACCCATTTTGATCTAATCTTAGTATGTGATGTTAAATGTGGGTCCATGCCTAGTTTCTGCCATACTAATTTCCAGTTTTCCCAGTAGTTTTTGTCAAATAATGAATTCTTATCCCAAAATTTGGGATCTTTGGGTTTGTCAAACACTAGATTGCTATTTTTATTCAATATCTTGCCCTGTGAACCTAACCTATGCCACTGATCAACTATTCTATTTCTTAGCCAATACCAAATGTTTTTGGTGACTGTTGCTTTATAATATAGTTCTAGATCAAGTACAGCTAGACCACCTTCACTTAATTTATTTTCCACTACTTCCCTTGAAATTCTCGACCTTTTGTTGTTCCATATGAATTCTGTTGTTATTTTTTCTAGGTTATTTACATAGTTTCTTGGAAGTCTGATTGGTACAGCATTAAATAAATAGATTAGTTTAGGGAGTATTGCCGTCTTAATTATATTCGCTCGGCCTATCCAAGAGCACTGAATGTCTTTCCAATTATTTAAATCTGACTTTATTTTTGTGGCAAGTGTTTTGTAATTTTGCTCATATAATTCCTGACTCTCCTTTGGTAGATATATTCCCAAATATTTTATACTATCGACTGTTATTTTGAATGGAATTTCTCTTTGTATCTCTTGCTGTTGGATTGTGTTGGTAATGTATAAAAATGCTGAGGATTTATGTGGATTTATTTTGTATCCTGCAACTTTGCTAAAATTCTGAATTATTTCTAATAGCTTTTTAGCAGAGTCTTTGGGGTTCTCTAAGTATACCATCATGTCATCTGCGAAAAGTGATAATTTGATTTCCTCATTTCCTACTCTAATTCCTTGAATCTCTTTCTCGGCTCTTATTACCGAGGCTAGAGTTTCTAGTACTATATTGAAAAGTAATGGTGATAGTGGGCAACCTTGTTTCACTCCTGATCTTATAAGGAAAGGTTCTAGTTTATTGCCACTACATATGATGTTTACTGAAGGTTTTAAATATATGCTCCTTATTATTTTAAGGAATAGCCCATTTATTCCTACACTCTCAAGCGTTTTTAGTAGGAATGGATGTTGGATTTTATCAAATGCTTTTTCTGCATCTGTTGAGATGATCATATGGTTTTTATCAATTTGATTATTAATATGGTCAATTATACTAAAAGTTTTCCTAATATTAAAACAGCCCTGCATTCCTGGTATAAATCCCACTTGGTCATCGTGTATTATCCTGGGGATGATTTTCTGAAGTCTATTTGCTAATATCTTATTTAAGATTTTAGCATTAATATTCATTAAGGAAATTTGTATATAGTTTTCTTTTCCAGTTTTCAATCTACCTGGTTTAGGTATCAGTAGCATGTCTCTTGTCATAGAAGGAATTTGGTAGGACTCCTTCAATCCCTATTTTTTCAAATAGTTTACATAGCATTGGAGTTAGTTGTTCTTTAAATGTTTGGTAGAATTCACATGTAAATCCATCTTGTCCCAAAGACTTTTTCTTAGAAAGTTGGTTAATAGCTTGGTCTATTTCTTTTTCTGAGATGGGACTATTTGGACTACTTACTTCTTCCTCTGTTAATCTGGGCAAGCTATATTTTTAAAGGTATTCTTCCATTTCATTTAAGTTATCAAATTTATCAGCATAAAGTTGAGCAAAGTAGCTCCTAACTATTGTTCTAATTTCCTCTTCATTAGTGGTGAGTTCACCCTTTTCATTTTCAAGACTAACAATTTGCTTTTTCTCTTTCCTTTTTATAATCAGGTTTACTAAGTGTTTGTCTGTTTTGTTGGTTTTTTCATAGAACCAACTCTTAGTTTTATTAATTAATTCAATAGTTTTTTTTTTACTTTCAATTTTATTAATCTCACCTTTTATTTTTTGAATTTCAAGTTTTGTGTTTGTCTGGGGGTTTTTAATTTGTTCCTTTTCTAGTAATTTTAGTTGTAAGCCCAATTCGTTGGCCCTCTCTTTCTCTATTTTATGCAAGTAGGCCTGTAGAGATATAAAAGTTCCCCTTATTACTGCTTTGGCTGTAGCCCACACATTTTGGTATGATGTCTCATTATTGTCATTTTCTTTGGTGAAGTTATTAATTATGTCTATGATTTGCTGTTTTATCCAATCATTCTTTAGTATAAGATTATTTAGTTTCCAATTATTTTTTGGTCTATTTTCCCCTGGCTTTTTGTTAAATGTAATTTTGATTGCATTGTGGTCTGAAAAGGATGCATTTACTATTTCTGCCTTACTGCATTTGATTTTGAGGTTTTTATGGCCTAGTATATGATCAATTTTTGTATAGGTTCCATGAACTGCTGAGAAGAAAGTATATTCCTTTCTGTCTCCATTTAGCTTTCGCCAAAGATCTATCATATCAAACTTTTCTAGTATTCTATTTACCTCTTTGACTTCTTTCTTATTTATTTTGTGGTTTGATTTATCTAATTCTGAGAGTGCAAGGTTGAGATCTCCCGCTATTATAGTTTTGCTATCTATTTCCTCTTGCAGCTCTCTTAATTTCTCTTTTAAGAATTTAGATGCTGCACCACTTGGTGGGTATATGTTTAATATTGATACTGCTTCATTATTGATGCTGCCCTTTAGCAGGATATAATGCCCTTCCTTATTGCTTTTAATTAGATCAATTTTTGTTTTTGCTTGATCTGAGATGAGGATGGCTACTCCTGCTTTTTTGGTTTTGCCTGAAGCATAATAGATTCTGCTCCACCCTTTTACTTTTAGTTTGAATGTTTCACCCAATTTCAGGTGTGTTTCCTGTAAACAACATATAGTAGGATTCTGACTTTTAATCCAGTCTGCTAACTGCTTCCTCTTTATGAGGCAGTTTGCCCCCTTCACATTTATGGTTAGAAGGATTAATTCTATATTGCTTGCCATGCTATTAACCCCTGCTTATGCTTTTCCCCTTTCCTTCCCTCTTACCCCCCTACCCAGTATTAAACTGATGAACACCACTTGCTTTTCACAGCCCTCTGTTTTTAGGATCCCTCCCCCATCTTAAAGTTCCTCCCCTTATTTTACCCCTTTACCTCACAATTTCTGTATTCCCTTCCCCTTAGCTTACTCCTAGCACCCAGCAGTCTGTGCTGGCCTCTCTTCTTCCTCCCCTGGGGACTGACCTTTTCTGTTGAAACTCCAGATTCTCTTCAGCTGGTAAGTCGTGCTTCCAGTCCTTGTGGTATCTATCAGTCCTGGGCTTATTTTGAGACTTAATTTATCTAATTGGGTGTGAGGGAGTGAGGACGTTCACAGAGTCGTGTGTTTCTTCTCCGTCATCTTGGCTCCGCCCCCAAATCATCTGCCTTTATTTTTGTGGCAAGTGTTTTGTAATTTTGCTTATATAATTCCTGACTTTCCTTTGGTAGATAGATTCCCAAATATTTAATTCTATCTTCCATTATTTTGAATGGAATTTCTCTTTATATCTCTTGCTGTTGGATTGTGTTGATAATGTATAAAAATGCTGAGGATTTATGTGGATTTATTTTGTTTCCTGCAACTTTGTTAAAGTTCTGAATTATTTCTAATAGCTTTTTAGCAGTCTTTGGGGTTCTCTAAGTATACCATCATGTCATTTGCAAAGAGTGTTAATTTGCTTTCCTCATTACCTACTCTAATTCCTTGAATCTCTTTCTCGGCTCTTATTACAGAGGCTAGCATTTCTAGTACAATATTGAATAGTAATGGTGATCGTGGGCAATCTTGTTTCACTCCTGATAGTACAGGGAAAGATTCCAGTTTATCGCTGTTACATATGATGTTTACTGACGGTTTGAAATATATACTCTATATTATTTTAAGGAATAGTCCATTTATTCCTATACACTCAAGAGTTTTTAGTAGGAATGTATGTTGGATTTTTATCAAATGCTTTTTCTGCATCTATTGAGATGATCATATGGTCTTTGTTAATTTGATTATTAATATTATTATTAAAAAGTGTAACAAAATTGGGGAAAAATAAAAGTTATGCAAGAGAGTCATGAAAAAAAGAGCCAACAGCTTGGTTAAAAAAAAAAAAAGCACAAAAAATGGAAAAATAGGAACAAAAATTCACCAAAGAAAACAATTCCTTAAAAAGTATCACTGAGTAAATTAAAAAGGAGGTATAAGGTATAAAAGCTAAATGAAGAAAAAATTCCTAAAACAATTATAATTGGGCAAGTAGAAACTAATGACTCATGAGATATTAAGAATGAATCAAACAAAAGAAAAAAGAAAAGAAAAAATGTAAAATATCTCAATAGTATTTCTTCAAATTTCTTGAAAGATGATATCCAGGCTCTTTTTTGGCTGTGACTTTCAGGTAAACCAAAAATTTTTAAGTTATTTCTCCTGGATTGATTTTCAAGGTCAGTTGTTTTTCTAATGAGATATTTCACATTTTTTCTATTTTATATTTCATTATTATGGTTTTGCTTTATTGTATCTTGATTTCTCATTTCCATTTGCTCAATTCTATATTTTTCCTTTTGTATCATAGCTTTTTATTTATAAAACATATGCATGGGTAATTTTTCAACACTGACGCTTGCAAAACCTTCTGTCCCAGCTTTTCCCTTTCTTCCCCCTATCCCTTCCCATAGCTGACAGGTACTCTGATACATATTAAATATGTTAAAATATATGTTAAATCATATATGTATATATATATATATGTACATACAAACATATATAGATACAGTTACCTTGCTGCACAAGAAAAATTGGATCTCAAAAGAAAGGAAAAAAAAAACCTGAGGAGGAAAAAAATGCAAGCAAACAAAAACAGAAACAATGGAAATGACATGTTGTAGTCCACTCTCATTTCCCATAGTTTTCTCTCTGGGTGTAGCTGATTCTCTTCATTACTGAACAATTGGAACTGGTTTGAATCATCTCATTGTTGAAGAGAAACACATCCATCAGAGTTGATCATCGTATAATCTTGTTGGCATATATAAAGATAGCTTGGTTCTGCTCATTTCACTCAGCATCAATTAATGTCTCTCCAAGTTTCTCTGAAATCATTCTGGTGGTCATTTCTTACAGAACAATAATATTTCATAACATTCATATACCACAATTTACCGAACCATTCTCCCATTAATAGGCATACATTCAGTTTCCAGTTTCTAGCCACTACAAAAAAGTCTGCCATAAACATTTTTGCACATGTGGGTCCCTTTTGCTTTTTTAAGATCTCTTTGGAATATAAGCCCAGTAGGAACACTGCTGGATCAAAGGGTATGCACAGTTTGATAACTTTTTCAGCAAAGTTCCAAATTGCTCTCCAGAATGGTTGGATCTACTTACAATTCCACCAACAATATATTACTGTCCCAGTTTTCTCACATCCCTCCAACATTCATAATTCATCATCATTTTCTGCCATCTTAGCCAATCTGACAGGTATGCAGTTTTATCTTAGAGTTGTTTTAATTTGCATTTCTCTGATCAATAGTGATTTGGAACATTATTTCATATGAGCAGAAATAGTTTTAGTTTCATCATCTGAAAATTGTCTGTTCATATCCTTTGACCATTTATCAACTGGAGAATGGCTTGATTTCTTATAAATTAAATTCAATTCTCTGTATGTTTTGGAAACGAGGTCTTTATCAGAACCTTTTAATGTAAAGATGTTTTCCCAGTTTATTGCTTCCCTTCTAATCTTGTCTGCATTAGTTTTGTTTGTACAAAAACTTTTTAACTTAATATAATCAAAATTATCTATTTTGGGATCAGTTCTTCTTTGGTCACAAATTTCTTCATCCTCCAGAGGTCTGAGAGGTATGTTCTTCTAATTTATTCATAATATTATATTTATGGTATAATATTATATTTAAAATATTATAATACCATTCTTTATATCTAGACCATGAACCCATTTGGACCTCAACTTGGTATACAGTGTTAAGTGTGGGTCAATGCCCAGTTTCTGCAACATTAGTTTCCAATTTTCCCAGCATTAGTTACCAATTTTTTGTCAAATAGTGAATTCTTATTTGCAAAATCTGAGGTCTTTGGGTTTGTCAAACATTAGATTGCTATAGTTATTTATTTATTTTTTATTAATTTTATAATTATAGCATTTTTTTGGACAGTACATATGCATAGGTAATTTTTTTACAACATTATCCCTTGTACTCCCTTATGTTCTGAATTTTCCTCCTCATTCCCTCCACCACCTCCCCTAGATGGCATGTGCTCCCATACATATTAAATATCTTATAGTATATCCTAGGTAAAATATATATGGTATAAATCCTACTTGATCATAGTGTATTATTCTGGGGATGATTTTCTGAAAGTCTTTTTGCTAATATCTTTTTTAAGATTTGAGTAGCAATATTCATTAAATAGATTGGTGTATAGTTTTCTTTCTCATTTTTCAATCTACCTGGTTTAGGTATCAGTACCATGTCGGTGCCATAAAAGGAATTTGGTAGGACTCCTTCAATCCCTATTTTTTCAAATAGTTTACATAGCAATCGAATTAGTTGTTCTTTAAATGTTTGGTAGAATTCACAGGTAAATCCATCTGGTCCTGGGGATTTTTTCTTAGGGAGTTGGTTAATAGCTTGTTCTATTTTTTTTTTTCCTGAAATGGGACTATTTAAACTATTAACTTCTTCCTTTGTTAATCTGGGAAAGCTATATTTTGAAGGTATTCTTCCATTTTATTTAAGTTATCAAATTTATTGACATAAAGTTATTGGGCAAAGTAGCTCCTACCTATAGTTCTAATTTCCTCTTCATTATTGCTGAGTTCTCCCATTTTTAAGACTATCAATTTGCTTTCCTTTTTCCTTTTTTTAATCACATTTACTAAGGGTTTGTCTATTTTGTTGGTTTTTTTATAGAACTCTTAGTTTTATTAATTAATTCAATAGTTTACTTTCAATTTTATTAATCTCACCTTTTATTTTTAGAATCTCAAGTTTCGTGTTTGTCTGGTGGTTTTTAATTTGTTCCTTTTCTAGCAATTTTAGTTGTAAGCCCAATTCGTTGACACTCTCTTTCTCTAGTAAAGGCAAGTAGGCCTCTAGAGATATAAAACTTCCCCGTATTATTGCTTTGGCTGTATCCCACACATTTTGGTATGATGTCTCATTATTGTCATTTTCTTGGGTGAAGTTATGAATTATGTCTATGATTTGCTGTTTCACCCAATCATTCTTTAGTATAAGATTATTTAGTTCCCAATTTTTTTTGTCTATTTTTCCATGGCTTTTTATTAAATGTAATTTTAATTGCATTGTGGTCTGAAAAGGATGTATTTACTATTTCTGCCTTACTGCATTTGATTTTGAGGTTTTTATGCCCTAGTATATGATCAATTTTTGTATAGGTTCCATGAACTGCTGAGAAGAAAGTATACTCCTTTCTGTCTCCATTTAGCTTTCGCCAAAGATCTATCATATCAAACTTTTCTAGTATTCTATTTACCTCTTTGACTTCTTTCTTATTTATTTTGTGGTTTGATTTATCTAATTCTGAGACTGCAAAGTTGAGATCTCCCACTATTATAGTTTTGCTGTCTATTTTTTCTTGCAGCTCTCTTAATTTCTCTTTTAAGAATTTAGATGCTGCACCACTTCGTGTGTATATGTTTAATATTGATACTGCTTCATTATCTATGCCTCCCTTTAGCACGATATAATGGCTTTCCTTATCTCTTTTAATTAGATCAATTTTTGTTTTTGCTTGATCTGAGATGAGGATGATTACCCCTTTTTTGGCTTCACCTGAAGCATAGTAGATTCTTTTACTTTTAGTTTGAATGTATCACCCTGTTTCAGGTGTGTTTCCTGTAAATAACATATAGTAGGATTCTGACTTTTAATACAGTTTGCAAATTGCTTCCTCTTTATGAGGGAGTTTACCCCGTTCACATTTATGGTTAGAATGACTAATTCTGTATTGCTTGACATCCTGTTAAACCCTGCTTATGCTTTTCTCCTTTCCTTCCCTCTTACCCCCCTACTTAGTATTAAACTTGTGAACACCACTTGCTTTTCACAGCCCTCTCTTTTTAGTATCCCTCCCCCACCTTAAAATTCCTCCCCCTATTTTACCCTTTTTCCTCACTATTTCTGTATTCCCTTCCTCTTAGCTTGCTCCCTCCCTCTCACTTTTTAATGAAGTGGAAGAAGTTTCATCATAAATCGAATATGTCTATTGATACACACTATGTTCATCTTCCTCCTTTCTGTCTCTCAGATATAATAGGTTACCTTTGCCTCTTCATGAGATGTAGTACCACCACTTTACCATTTTTTATGATATAATTTACTTTCCACCTCTAGTTTCTAGGACAAATTATACATTTGTTCTTTACATATCTTTATGGCAGAAATATAGTTCTCAAGATTTCTTTTTACCATTTTGTGTAGGTCTGATTTTTTCATCAAGAATAGATGGAATTCATTTATTTTGTTAAATGTCCATATTCTTCCCTGGAAATGGATGCTCGTTTTTGCTGGGTAAGTTATTCTTGGCTGCATACCAAGTTCCTTAGCCTTTCGGAATATCATATTCCAGGCCCTTTGTTCTTTTAATGTGGGCGCTGCTGTATCTTGGGTTATCCTTATTGTGGCTCCTCCATATCTGAATTGCTTTTTTCTAGTACCTTCCAATATTTTTTTCTTCATCTGATTGTTCTTGAACTTGGCCAGTATATTTCTCGGTGTTTTGATTTTAGGGTCCCTTTCAGTAGGTGATTGATGAATTTTTTCAGTTTCTATTTTACTCTGTTTCCAAAACGTCTGGGCAGTTCTCTTTGATCATTTCCTGGAAAATAATGTCCAGGCTCTTTTTTTCCTCACATTTTTTAGGGAGTCCAATTATTCTCAAATTGTCTCTCCTGGATCTGTTTTCCAGGTCTGTTGTCTTTCCAATAAGGTACTTGACAGTCTTTTCAATTGTTTCGTTTTTCTGGTTTTGCTTGACTACTTCTTGGTTTCTCCTTGAGTCATTCATTTTTACTTGTTCGAGTCTAATTTTCAATAATGTATTTTCTTCACTCACTTTTTTTATATCTTTTTGTAATTGTCAAATTGAGTTTTTAAGTGAATTTTTTTCTTCTATGGAATTTTTTTCCATTTCATGCATTTTATTTTTTAGAGAGCTGTTTTCTTTTTCCAGCTCACTAATTTTATTTCTGAATGATTTGATCTCTTTATCCACTCTGGATGACTTCTCCAGGCTCTCTTGCCAAGCTTCCCTTTCCTTTTCCCATTTCTCTTCTGCTCTCTTGTGAGAGCCTTTTTGATTTCCTCTATGAGAGTCTTTTGCATTGAGGAGCAGCTCATATCCCCCTTAGGGGATTCCTCTGGAGACAATCTGCTTTTGGTCTCCTTAGTATTTGAAGTCTGCTTTCTTTCCATACAGAAGCTGTCAATGGTTAGAGCCCTTTTAAATTTTTTGTTCATTTTGTCAGAACGGGAATCAAAGAAAACAAATTGACAAATAAAACAATTGATCTGTTTTGGGGTGGGATGGGGCTGGATGTTGTTACCGAGCTTCCTCTAGACTGAGACAGCAGCGAAGCACTAGCAGGACAGTGATGGCTGTGGTGCGTCTGCATTCTGAGGCCCTAAGAATATGCTGAGTCACTCCGGGTGGGGGTGGGGGTGGGGGTGTCCACGACCTGAGAGACACTAGCTTTCTGGGGTTTTATTATTTACTTCTGGTTATTACACCTTCTCTGCTGCGCCTGGCTTGCTGCCAAGATGGAACATCCACACTGGGGAAAAAGTCTTTTCACAGAAAAGGCAGAGATCACATCCCTCCCCACTCTGGTCTGAGCTGTGTAAGTTGCCTGTCTCACTGTTGCAGCCTGCCCTCAGTCTGCACCCAGTCTGTTCAACCCTCCCCTGGGCAAACACAGACTTTCTCTGGAGAATTTAATGGATGTCTTTTGTTGGTGATTATTTGTGGGTTTCTTTTCCGATCAAGCATTAACTCTGAGGCTTGTCATGAAGTAAGTCCTGAGAGAAAATGCAGAGCTCAAGCAGCTGTCTGCCTCCATGCCGCCATCTTGGCTGGAAGTCAATTGCTATAGTTGTCAATTGCTATAGACTATTTTGTCCTGTGAACCTAATCTATTCCACTGATAAAGTAGTCAATACCAAATAGTTTTGGGGACTGCTACTTTATAATATAGTTTTAGATCTAGTACAGCTACGGTACCTTCATTTGATTTTTAAAAATTAGTTCCTTTGAAATTTTTGACCTTTTCTTCTTCCAGATGAACTTATTATTTTTTCTAGGACAGTAAAATAGTTTCTTGGGAGTTTGATTGGAATAGCATGAAATAAATACATTACTTTAGGGACTATTGTCACTTTTATTATATTCACTCCACCTGTGCAAGAGCACTTGATGTTTTTTTAATTGGTTAGATCTGACTATATGTGGAAAGGATTTTGTAGTTTTGCTGATATAGTTCCTGACTTTTCATTGGCAGATAGATTCCCAAATATTTTATACTATTGACAGCTATTTTCAATGGAATTTCTCTTTTTATCTCTTGCTGTTGGATTTTGTTAGTGAAATAAAAATGCTGATGATTTATATGGATTTATTTATCCTCCAACTTTTCTAAAGTTGTGTAGTATTTCTAACAGATTTTTCATTGATTCCCTAGGATTCTCTAAGTATACCATCATATCATTCTCAAAGAGTGATAATTTGGTTTCCTCATTACGTGCTCTAATTTCTTTAATGTGTTTTTCTTATCTTATGGCCAAGGCTATATTTCTAATAAAATATTGAATAAAAATGGTCATATACATACATATACATGAAACCTTGTTTCACCTCTGATCTTACTGGGAATGATTCTAGTTTATGCCTATTACATATAATACTTGCTGATGGTTTTAAATAGATGCCACTGACCTTTTTAAGGGAAACTCCATTTATTCCTATACTCTCTAATATTTTAATAGGAATCGATGTTGGACTTTATCAACTGCTTTTCCTGCATCTATTGAGATAATCATATGGTTTTTGTTAATTTGGTTATTGATATAGTCAATTATGCTAATAGTTTTCCTAATATTGAAACAGACCTGCATTCCTGGTCTAAATCCTACATGGTCATAGTGTATTATCGTGGGCATGATTTTCTGTAATCTCTTTGCTAATATTTTATTTAAGATTTTTGCATTAATATTCATTAGGGAGATTGGTCTAAAATTTTCTTTTTTCTGTTTTCATCCTACCTGGTTTAGGTATAAGTACTGTGTCTGTATCATAAAAGGATTTTGGTAAGAGTCCTTCATTCCCTATTTTTTCAAGTACTTTATATAATATTGGAGTTAATTTTTCTTTAAATGTTTGGTAGGATTCACATATAAATCCATCTGGTCCTGGAGATTTTTTCTTAGACAGTTGATTAATAGCTTGTTCTATTTCTTTTTTCTGAAATAGGACTATTTAAGTAATTTACTTCCTCTGTTATTATGGGAAGCCTATATCTTTAAAGTCGTCATCCATTTCACTTATGTTATGAAATTTATTGGCATTAAATTGGAAAACATAACTTCTAATTATTGCCCCAATTTCCTCTTCATTAGTGGAAAGTTCTCTCTTTTCATTTTTAAGACTTACAATTTGATTTTCCTCTTTCCTTTTTCTAACCAAATTAACTAAAGGTTTATTTATCTACTTTGTGTTTTTTTCAGAAAACCAAATCTTAGATTTATTTATTAATTGAATAGTGTTTTTACTTTCAATTTTATTAATCTCTCCTCTTACTTTTAGAATTTCAAGTTTGATATTGGATTGGGCATTTTAAATTTGTTCTAACTTTTTAGTTGCAAGCACAATTCATTTATCTTTTTTTTCTCTATTTTATGCAAGTACACATCTAGAGATATAAAATTTCCTCTTATTATTGCTTTGAATACCACAAATTTTAGTATGTTGTTTCATTATTGTCATTCTTTTGGATGAAGTTATTTATTTTGTGGTTTGATTTATCTAGTTCTGAGTTTGCAAGATTGAGATCTCTCACTATTATAGTTTTGCTGTTTATTTCTTCTTGCAACTTTCTTAGCTTCTCCTTCAGCAATTTAGATACTATAGTAGTTGGTGCATATATGTTTAATATTGATATTGTTTTATTATCTATGGTACCCTTTAGCAAAATATTATTTCCTTCCTTATCTCTTTTAACTAGATTAAGGTTTTTGGTTTGTTTTTGTTTTTGTTTTTGTTTTTTTTTTTTTTGTTTGTTTTTGTTTTTTCTTGATCTGACATCAAGATTGCTATCCCTGCTTTTTGTACTTCACCTGAAGCTTAATAGATTCTGCTCCAGCCTGTTATCTTCACTTTGCTTTAAATGTGTTTCTTGTAAAAAATATATTGTAGGATTCTGTCTTTTTATCTAATCTGCTATGCACTTATATGTTATGGAAGAGCTCCCCCCCTTCACATTTACAGATTAAATTACCAATTCTTTATCTCTTGCCCTCGTATTAACCCCAAATTATACTTTTCTCTTTCATTTTCCCTTTTCCCTCCTCTCCACTATTTTACTTATGAGCCCTACTTGCCTCAAGCACTCCTCTCACTCTTTAGAGGCCTCCCTTTTTCTTATATCTTTCCCTTACTATTTCTCTTTTCTCTTCTATTTAGCCTACCTCTTTCATTTCTCCCTTTTCCCTTCCACTTTTCTATAAGATGAGAGATGTTTCTCTATGAAACCAAATATATCTGATATTTTTTGTTTGAGTCAAATCTGATGATAGTAAGATTCCCACAATCTTCTTTCCCACAATCTTCTTTCCCTCAAATATGTTTTCTTTGCCTCTTTCTGAGATGTAATTTCCCTCATTTTACCTCTAGTTTCCCCCTTTTTTCTGTTTAAATCCCCTATCTATCACTACTTTCTTTTATATATTATAACAGTAAAATCAGATTATACATATACTCTCAATGTATACCCATGTATAACAGAAATACAGTAATCAAGAATTTTTTCCCCTTTTTATCCTTTTATGCTTCTCTTGAGTTCTATATTTGGAGATCAATTTTTTTGTTTAGCTCTGGTCTTTTCATCTATAATAAATGGAATTCAACACTTTGAACTTAAAATTGAAAATTGAAAAATTTGAATTTAATTTCCATCTTCTTCCTTGAAAGAAAATGCTCAGGTTAGCAGGTTAATTTATTCTTGGTTTCCTTCCAAGATCCTTTGCCTTTTGGAATATTAGATTCTAGGCTCTTTAATCATTTAATGTGGAAGCTGCTATATCCTGAGTAATCTTTATTATGGCTTTTGAGTAATCGAACTGTTTCTTTCTGGATCCTAGTAATATTTTTTCCTTGGTCCAATTGTTCTTAAATTTAACCACAATATTCCTTTTGGGTTTTAATTTTGGATTCTATTTCAGGAGGCAGTCAGTGAATTCTTTCAACAGTCATTTTGCCTTCTGTTTTTGTGACATCTAGGCAATTCTCTTTGATGATTTCCTAAAAGATACTGTCTCGGCTCTTTTTTTTTTTTTTTCCATCATGTATTTCAGGGAGTCCAATAATCCTTATATTTTATCTCCTAGATCTATTTTCCAGGTCAGTTGTTTTTCCCATTAGGTATTTTACATTTTTTTTTTCTATTTTTTTCAATTTTGGGGTTTTGCTTGACTTATTCTTGTCTCATTGAGTCATTCATTTCCATTTGTTTATTTCTAAATTTTAGTGAATTACTATCTTCATTTACTTTTTAAACTTCTTTTTGTATTTATCCAATTGAGTTTTTAAATGAGTTGTTTTGTTCTATGGAAATTTTTTTTCATTTCACATATTATGTTTTTTTAAAGAGTTATTTTCTTTTTCTGTTTTAGAAATTCTGTTTTGCTGGGAGTTCCTTTCTTTTTCCATTTTATCACATTTTTCTTTAATGAGTTATATGATTTTTCCATTTCACTAAGTCTATTTTGTAGTGAATTTTCTTCAGAGAGTTTTTGTGTGGCTTTTTCCAAATCCTGTTGCAAATTTTTCATTTCCTTTCCCCATTTTTCTTCTAGCTCTCTTAAAATCCTTCTAAATTTCTTCTAGGAGAGCCTTGTGTAATGGGGAACAGGTTATTTTGCCTTTTGGGGATTCATCTGGAAACAATCTGCTTTTAGTCTCCTCAGAGTTTGAAATCTATTCTTCTCTTTCACCATAAAAGCTGTCTATTGTCACAGGCCTCTTTATTTTTTTAACTCATTTTTTTTTTTTTTTAAGTTAAGGTCTGCCTTTTATGGAGGGGAGGTTTTCTAAGTGGCAAAGGCTGTGCTGAGTCAGCACTGATTCACTCTTGGTGCTGGGTGGGTGTGGCTAGGTCCCATGAGATTCTGGCATTTTGGGATTCACTATTCATCTTTTGTATTTTGTTGGATGTTTTAAAACTTCTCTGATGATCTACTGGCTTATAACTAGGGCAGAGTGGCCAACACTACTGTAGATTCTCTGCCATGTAGATTCTCTGTACCTCCACCCAGAGATTGCACCACTATGGGATTCTGAGCTTCTCTGGCGTTTGTACTTAGCTAGTTGCGCTGGTTGCCTCCTTCCCATTTCCAATTGAAACAGACCATTTCTGGCAATCTTTGAAATTATCTTCTGCAGATAATTTGTTGCACTCCCAATATTTGTGGGTTCTGTCAGTTCAGAGCTAATTCAGAGGCTAGACATCATAATTAATGTGAGGATTGTAGAGAAGGCCAGAGAGAAACATGTGTCATCCATCTCTGCCATTTTGGCTCCATCCCTGGAAGTCAAGATCCTTTTTAATTTCTTCTAGGACAGCCTTGTGTGGTGGAGCCAGGTTATATCACCCTTTGGGGCTTCATCTGGAGACAATCTGCTTTTAGTCTCATCAGGATTTGGAATCTGTTCTTCTCTTTCACCATAGAAGTTATCTATAGTTAGAGTTCACTTTGCCTTATCGTCACTCTTTCTCTCTCTCTTTGTCTCTCTCCTTCTCTCTCTCTCTCTCTCTCTCTCTCTCTCTCTCTCTCTCTCTCTCTCTCTCTCTCTCTCTCTCTCTCTCTCTTTCTCTCTCTCTCTCTTTAAGTTGTGATCTGTTTTTAGGGTAAGGATGATTTTCCAATCTTCCTCCAGAGGCACCAGCAAAGTGGCAGTGGAGTGGTAGTAGCTGTGCTGGGTCCATGCTAACTCACTCCCAGTGCTGGGTGGGCATGTGAGATTCTGGCCTTTTAAGTTCACTATTTACATTTTTTTTTTAATTTTTTTTTATTATATATATATATATATATATATATATATATATATATATATATATATATATTATAATATTATCCCTTGTATTCATTTTTCCAAATTACCCCCCCTCCCTTATTCCTTCCCCCCGACGACAGGCAATACCATACATTTTACATGTGTTACAATATAGTCTAAGTACAATACATGTGTGTGAATATCATTTTCTTGTTGCACAATAAACATTAGAATCCGAAGGTACATGCAACCTGGGCAGACAGATATTAGTGCTAACAATTTACATTCCCCTCCCAGTGTTTCTTCTCTGGGTGTATCTACCTCTGTCCATCATTGATCAACTGGAAGTGAGTTGGATCTTCTTTATGTTGAAGATTTCCACTTCCATCAGAATACATCCTCATACAGTATCGTTGTTGAAGTGTACAGTGATCTTCTGGTTCTGCTCATTTCACTCAGCATCAGTTGATTTAAGTCTCTCCAACCCTCTCTGTATTCCTCCTGCTGGTCATTTCTTACTGAGCAATAATATTCCATAACTTTCATATACCACAATTTACCCAACCATTCTCCAACTGATGGACATCCATTCATCTTCCAGTTTCTAGCTACAACAAAAAGAGCTGCCACAAACATTTTGGCACATATATGTCTCTTTCCGCTCTTTAGTATTTCTTTGGGATATAATCCCAGTAGTAGCGCTGCTGGGTCAAAGGGTATGCACAGTTTGATAACTTTTTGGGCATAATTCCAGATTGCTCTCCAGAATGGCTGGATTCTTTCACAACTCCACCAGCAATGTATCAGTGTCCCAATTTCCCCACATCCCCTCCAACATTTGTCATTATTTGTTCCTGTCATCTTAGCCAATCTGACAGGTGTGTAGTGGTATCTCAGAGTGGTCTTAATTTGCATTTCTCTGATCAGTAGTGATTTGGAACACTCTTTCATGTGAGTGGATATAGTTTCAATTTCTTCCTCTGAGAATTGTCTGTTCATATCCTTTGACCATTTATCAATTGGAGAATGGTTCGGTTTCTTATAAATTATGGTCAGTTCTCTATATATTTTGGAAATGAGACCTTTGTCAGAACCTTTGTTTTTAAAAATATTTTCCCAATTTGTTACTTCCCTTCTAATCTTGTTTGCATTAGTATTATTTGTACAGAAACTTTTTAGTTTGATGTAATCAAAATCTTCTATTTTGTGATCAATAATGATCTCTAGTTCTCCTCTGGTCATAAATTCCTTCCTCCTCCACAAGTCTGAGAGGTAGATTATCCTCTGTTCCTCTAATCTATTTATTATCTCCCTCTTTATGCCTAAATCATGGACCCATTTTGATCTTATCTTGGTATATGGTGTTAAGTGTGGATCCATATCTAATTTCTGCCATACTAATTTCCAGTTTTCCCAACAGTTTTTTCCGAATAATGAATTTTTATCCCTAATGTTGGAATCTTTGGGTTTGTCAAAGATTAGATTGCTATAGATGTACCCTTTTTTGTCCTTTGTATCTAATCTGTTCCACTGATCTACCGGTCTATTTCTTAGCCAATACCAAATGGTTTTGGTGACTGCTGCTATATAATATAGCTTTAGATCAGGTACACTTAGACCACCTTCCTCTGAGTTTTTTTTCATTAGTTCCCTTGCAATTCTTGACCTTTTATTCTTCCATATGAATTTTGTTGTTATTTTTTCTAGGTCATTAAAATAGTTTCTTGGGAGTCTGATTGGTATAGCACTAAATAAATAGATTAGTTTGGGGAGTATTGTCATCTTTATTATATTCGCTCGGCCTATCCAAGAGCACTGAATGTCTTTCCAATTATTTAAATCTGATTTTATTTTTGTGGCAAGTGTTTTGTAATTTTTCTCATATAATTCCTGACTTTTCTTTGGTAGATGGATTCCCAAATATTTTATACTCTCAACATTTGTTTGGAATGGAATTTCTCTTTGTATCTCTTGCTGTTGCATTTTGTTAGTGATATATAAAAATGCCGAGGATTTATGTGGATTTATTTTGTATCCTGCCACTTTGCTGAAATTTTGAATTATTTCTAGTAGCTTTTTAGCAGAGTCTTTGGGGTTCTCTAAGTATACCATCATGTCATCTGCAAAAAGTGATAGTTTAATTTCCTCATTTCCTACTCTAATTCCTTGAATCTCTTTCTCGGCTCTTATTGCCGAGGCTAGCGTTTCTAGTACTATATTGAATAGTAATGGTGATAGTGGGCAACCTTGTTTCACTCCTGATCTTACTGGGAAAGGTTGCAGTTTATTTCTATTGCATATTATGCTTACTGACGGTCTTAAATATATACTCCTGATTATTCTAAGGAATAATCCATTTATTCCTATACTCTCAAGAGTTTTTAGTACGAATGGATGTTGGATTTTGTCAAATGCTTTTTCTGCATCTATTGAGATGATCATATGGTTCTTATTAATTTGATTATTAATATGGTCAATTATATTAATAGTTTTCCTAATATTAAACCAGCCCTGCATTCCTGGAATAAATCCTACTTGATCATAGTGTATTATCTTGGAGATGATTTTCTGAAGTCTTTTTGCTAATATCTTATTTAAGATTTTAGCATCAATATTCATTAAGGAGATTGGTCTATAATTTTCTTTCTCAGTTTTCGATCTACCAGGTTTAGGTATCAGTACCATGTCTGTGTCATAAAAGGAATTTGGTAGGACTCCTTCATCCCCTATTTTTTCAAATAATTTATATAACATTGGGGCTAATTGTTCTTTAAATGTTTGGTAGAATTCACATGTGAATCCATCTGGCCCTGGGGATTTTTTCCTGGGGAGTTGATTAATAGCTTGTTCTATTTTTTTTTCTGAAATGGGACTATTTAAGCAATTTATCTCCTCCTCTGTTAATCTAGGGAGCCTATATTTTTGGAGGAAGTCATCCATTTCACTTAAGTTATCAAATTTATTGGCATAAAGTTGGGCAAAGTAACTCCTTATTATTTCTCTAATTTCCTCTTCATTGGTGGAAAGATCCCCCTTTTCATTTGTAAGACTATCAATTTGATTTTCCTCTTTCTTTTTTTTGATCAAATTTACCAAAGGTTTATCTATTTTATTGGCTTTTTCATAAAACCAACTCTTGGTTTTATTTATTAATTCAATAGTTTTTTTACTTTCAATTTTATTGATTTCTCCTTTTAATTTTTGTATTTCGAGTTTAATTTTTGGTTGGGGGTTTATAATTTGGTCTTTTTCTAGCCTTTTAAGTTGTAAGCCCAATTCGTTAATCTTCTCTTTCTCAATTTTCTTCAAATAAGCCTCTAAAGATATAAAATTTCCCCTTATTACCGCTTTAGCTGCATCCCAAAGATTTTGATATGATGTCTCATCATTATCATTATCTTGGGTGAAATTGTTAATTGTTTCTATAATTTGCTCTTTCACCCAGTCATTCTTTAAGATGAGATTATTCAGTTTCCAATTACTTTTTGGTCTATTTACCCCTAACTTTTTACTGAATGTAGCTTTTATTGCATTGTGATCTGAGAAGAAGGCATTTATTATTTCTGCCTTCCTACATTTAATTTTGAGATCTTTATGTCCTAGTATATGGTCAATTTTTGTATAGGATCCATGAACTGCTGAGAAGAAAGTATATTCCTTCCTATTGCCATTCAGTTTTCTCCAAAGGTCTATCATACCTAGTTTTTCTAATGTTCTATTGACTTTTTAAATTTCTTTCTTGTTTGTTTTGTGGTTTGATTTGTCTAAATCTGAGAGTGCAAGGTTGAGATCTCCCACTATTATAGTTTTACTGTCTATTTCTTCTTGCAGTTCTCTTAACTTTTCCTTTAGAAAGTTAGATGCTATATCACTTGGTGCATATATGTTTAGTATTGATATGGCTTCATTATTTATGCTACCTTTCAGCAGGATATAGTTTCCTTCCTTATCTTTTTTAACGAGATCTACTTCTGCTTTTGCTTGATCTGAGATAAGGATAGCTACCCCTGCTTTTTTGGCTTTACCTGAAGCATAATAGGCTCTGTTCCAACCTTTTACCTTTACTCTGTATGTATCTCCCTGCTTTAAGTGTGTTTCCTGTAGGCAACATATTGTAGGGTTCTGCTTTTTGATCCAATCTACTATCCGTCTCCGTTTGATGGGATCGTTCATCCCATTTACATTTACAGTTAAAATTACTAATTCTGTATTTCCTGCCATCGTATTATCCCCAGATTATGCTTTTTTTCCCTTGACCCCCCTGATCCCCCTCCCCGATATTTAATTTACAGACCCCCCTTGTGACGCGCAACCCTCCCTCTTTTTTTTTTTTTTTTTTTTTTTTAGGATCCCTCCCCCCTCCCTCCAAGTCCCTTCACTTATTCCCCTTTTCCTTTTCCCTTTTCCTCTCCCCCCTTTTAATGAGGTGAGAGAAAATTCTCTGAAAAATAAATATGTTAATTATTTACTCTTTGAGCCTCTTCTGATGAGAGTAAGATTCACACAATGATTCTCCCCCTCACTAAGTTCCCTCAGATATGGTGTATTTTCTATGTCTCTTCCTGGGATGTAGTTTCCCTCTTTTTATCACTCCTTCCCCTTTTTCTGAACCGACCTCCTTCCCTTTACTACACCCCCCTTTTTTTCTTTTATATCAGTAAAATCAAATTATCCTTGAGTATTTTTTATATACCCACAACAGAGTTACAGTTCTCAAGGTTTCTGTGTACCTTTTTCTGTTTCTCTTCAGTCTTGTGGATGTAGATCAAATTTTTTGTTTAAGTCTGGTTTTTTTCTTAGAAACATATAGAATTCCTCTGTTTCATTGAATGACCATCTTCTTCCATGGAAAAAGATGCTAAACTTAGCTGGGTAGTTCATTCTTGGTTGCAGTCCTTGATCTTTTGCCTTACGGAATATCAGGTTCCAGGCCCTTCTATCTTTTAATGTGGAGGCAGCCAGATCTTGGGTGACCCTTATTGTGGCACCTTGGTATTTAAATTGTTTTTTTCTAGCTGCTTGCAGGATTTTCTCCTTTGTGTGGTAATTCTGCAGCTTAGCCACAATATTCCGTGGTGTTCTTTTTTTAGGGTCTATTTCAGAAGGAGTTCGATGAATTCTTTCCACATCTACTTTCCCTTCTGTTTCTATTATCTCTGGACAGTTCTCTTTGATAATTTCCTGTAAAATAGAATCTAGGCTCTTTTTTTGGTCATAGTTTTCTGGAAGTCCAATAATCCGCAGATTATCTCTCCTAGATCTATTTTCCAGGTCTATAGATTTTCCCAGTAAGTATTTGACGTTGTTCTCCAGCTTCTCATTTTTTTTGTTTTGTTTGACTGATTCTTGGGTTCTCTGTGAATCATTCATTTCTATTTGTTCCATCCTGACTTTTAAGGAGTTATTTTCTTCTTTCACAGTTTTTAGTTCTTTTTGTAAATGCCCAATTTCGTTTTTAAATGAATTATTTTGCTCTATTGAATTTTTTTCCATTTCCCTAATTTTTTTTTTTTGAGAATTATTTTCTTTTTCCAATTCAGAAATTCTATTTTCTTGAGACTTTTTTATCTTTTCCAATTCAGAAATCCTACTTTCCTGTGTTTTTTTAACCTTTTCTAATTCACTAATTTTGTTTCCCTGCATCTCCTGTGAATTCTTTATTTTTTCCAACTCCAATTTCAGGACGTTGTTATTCTCTATCATAACTTCCCTTTCCTTGCCCCATTTTTCTTCGATCTCCCTCAATTTCTTAAGAGCTTCTTCTAGGAGAGAGTTATGTGATGGGGGGCAGGAATCGTTCCCCTTTAGGTTGTTATCTTCTGAATCTTTGCTGTTAACTTCCTCGGGGTTGGGTACCCGCTCTTTCTCTGTATAGAAGGAATCTATAGTTTTTCTAGCTTTTTTGCTCATACTTAAAAAATGTTTTGGGGTCTGTCCCTGGGGTAGGAAATTATTTACTTCTTTACCAGCTTCCTCCCAGACCGGATGGATGCAGCGGCCCCTGCGCCCGCGCTAAGAGAGAGCTCTGGGAGAGAGTTCCCCACCCCCTCCCTGGAAGCGCCTCAGAGGTGATTAGCACTGCTGTGCTTTGAGGGCGTAGAATAGTGAAGACAGCAAGAAGCTCAGCCTATGTGTCCGGGTGGGGAGTGGATGTCTGCAGCAGGTGACGTGAGAAGCCCCTGCGCTCAAACTGGAAGTGTCTGCCAGAAACCGCGGTCCCTAGTTCAAAGGTTCCGCTTCTCTGGGACTTCCTGGAGCTGAGTTCCACTCCCTCCAGCTAAGCTAGGCAGTGTGTGTTGCCTTGGGCCGTATCCACCCACTTGTCAGTCTCTTAACTATTCTCAGGAGGTAGCTGAGGCCACACCCCCTGGTGCCGAGTCTGCCGAGTCACCCCCAGGGTGGGGGGGGGGGAAATCTAATCTGAGTTTTAAAATATTTTGGCTTTCTCTTCTGAACTGCTAAATAATTAGCAGAGAAGAGCTAACAGCCTGTGCCAGATTCCTTTACCTCAGTGGCTTCTCTGATCCCAGAGCCCCTCCCAGCGCAATGGGCGCAGTGTGCCCCTACCCCACCGTCTGTGCTGGTCTTTCTTATTCCTCCCCTGAGAACTGACCTTTCCTGTTGAAACTCCAGATTCTCTTCAGCTGGTAAGTCGTGCTTCCAGTCCTTGTGGTATCTATCAGTCCTGAGCTAATTTTGAGACTTAATTTATCTAATTGGTTGTGAGGGAGTGAGGACGTTCACTGAGTAGTGTGTTTCTTCTCCGCCATCTTGGCTCCGCCCCCCACTATTTACATTTTGTGTTTGTAGTGGATGTTATAACTTCTCTGCTAATCTGCTGGCTTGCTACTAGGGCAGAGTAGCCAGCACTGGTATAGATTCCTCCTCATGGATTCTCCACAGTGTGGAGTTTGCACCACCCCAAAGAGACCACACCCTGGCCCCAAATCTGCACATCATGCACAAAGCTCTGTGCTCTGTCTGCCTGCCTGTGCCTGGCCACCCAAAGCAGACTTTTTCTGGCAATCTTTGCGATTATCTTCTATTGGTGATTTGCTACTCTCCCAATATTCATGGATTCTCTTAGTTCAGCACTAATTCAGAGGCTGAATTTAATAATTATTGTGGGGGTAATAGGAGAGCTCAGAAAGGAACATGTGTCCTCTTTGCCATCTTGGCTCCACCTCCCCAAATTTGTATTTTTAAACATGCCAATAAAACCTAAAAAGAAAAGTTCAATAAATTGAGTGTGCACCTAAAAAAAAAAAAAAAAAACTGGGAAAAGAACAAATTATCTATACACACACACGGAAATATTTTTCAGATTAAAAGAAGTATTGAAGAGTAAAATAATTTAATTTTAGAAAAAAAAAGAAATTGACCATGGCATCAGTAAATTCCATAAGAAAAAATCCTCAAGGCCAGATGATTACACAATTGAATTTTATCAAATACTTAATGAGTAATTAATTCTAACATTATAAAAATTATCTGAGAAATAGGCAAACAAGAAGTCCTACGAAATTCCTTTTATGATAAAAAGATAGTATTGTTATCTAAACCAGGAAGAGCCAAAACAGAGAAAGAAAACTATACACCACTTTCCATGGAGTATATAGATGCAATTTTTAAAAAATAAAACACTAACAAGGAAATTATTATAACAGCATTATATACTATGACCAGATGGAATTTATACCAGGAATACAGGATTGGTTTAATGCTAGAAAATTGTTAACAATATTGATATAAATAACAAACAAAACCAACAGAAATGTTATGATTATCTCAACTAATGCAGAAAAAAGTATTTTCTATACATATTTCTACAAATATCATGTTGCACGAGAAAAATCAGATCTAGAAGGAAAAAAAAAATGAGAAGGAAAACAAAATACAAACAAACAGCAACAAAAAGAGTGAAAATGCTGTGCTGTGATCCACATTCAATTCCCAAAGTCTTGTCTCTGATTGCCAGTGGCTCTTTTCATCACAAGACTATTGGAAATGGCCTGAATCATCTCATTGTTGAAAAAAGCCACATCCATCAGAATGAATGTGCATAATCTTGTTGTTGCCATGTGTTATGGGTCAGAACTCTGAACTTGAAACAAAGGATTCTTACCAGGTCCTAAGTCAGTGGAATTGATAGAGACAAAAGTTATCTAATTTAGCATGGTTCAGTATGATTGATTGAATCCTACAAGGAGATGTTATGGGCCAAAACTTGAAACAAGGTACTATGTGGAATTGAGGAGAAAATTGTTAAGTCTAGTTTAGCACTGATTTAATCCTACAACAAATAATGGTTTCCTAGTAATATAATGATTGGTTTGTCCTCAATATACAGCATATAAGCAAGAAGCTCTCAGGCCAGAAAGGACAAGTGCACTAGAAGCTCTCAGAGGCTGAAGCACAATCCTTTGGATTTGGAGAGATTCAGAGGGCAGAGAAGGAGGCAGGAGCTCAAGCTCTTGGAACTAAGGAGAGAGATAAGCCTCTAAGAAAATTAGCTGAACCCCAAGTGAAGGACATAGGACTTTGAAAGAGATAATAAAGGATTTGGATTTTAACCCCTGGCTGTACTTGTGGTGATTACTGAACTGAAATAAAGGCTGCTCCAAGAGACCCCAAGAGAGAACATTACATTTTAGAGAGAATATCACAGCTATGTATATGGTTTCCTAATTATGCTCATTTCACTTAACATCAGTTCATATAAGTCTCTTCAGGTCTCTCTGAAATCATCTTGATGATCATTTCTTATAGAACAATACTACAAATTCATAACACTCATATACCATAACTTATTCAGCCATTCTCCAATTGATTGGTATCCACTCAGTTTCTAGTTTCTTGATACTACAAAAAGGGCTGTCACAAACATTTTTAGAAGCTCTTTTTTGGCCACAGATTCTTTCCTTCTCCATAGATCTGAGAGGTAAACTATCCTTTGTTCTTCTAATTTGCTTATAATATCACTCTTTCTGTCTAAATCATGAACCCATTTCGACCTTATCTTGGTGTATGGTGTTAGTTGTGGGTCAATGCCTAGTTTCTGCCATAATAATTTCCAATTCCCCCAGTAATTTTTGTCAAATAGTGAGTTTTTATGCCAAAAACTGGGGTCTATGAGTTTGTCAAAGTACATTACTATAGTCATTGACTATTTTGTCCTGTGAACCTAACTTTTCCAATGGTTGACTATTTTCTTTCTTAACCAGTATCAAATATGTGTCTTCTTTTATAGCATAAATAATATAGGAATATGTTTTGCATGATTAAACATGTATTGTCTATGTCAAATTGCTTACTATCTCAGTGAGTGCTAAGGTTACTCAGGGAGATAAATAAATTGCTTTATATGTACCTGGAAAAAATAAAATTTTATTTTTAAAAATTGCAAGGTAAAAACAAAAATAGCTGGATAGTTGGAGGATGGAAGAGAAGCAATTTTTTTTTCCAGATGTGAGTGAAACAAGAAAATGAGACAACAATTGCATGAAGAAAGGCTTCAGTTTAACATCATATATAATGGAGAAGAAAGTAGGTCAGAGAAAACAGTAGAGATTCGGAAGGGGAGAAAAATCTGGTTGCATCTTATATGGTCATATGATGAAAGCTGAAGAGGGGGAGACCGAAAAGTACAGAATTGAGGGAGTATATATTTTATTTGTTTTTAATTTTACCATCAGCATTTTTTAAATTAAAATTTCATGGGATCTTACACATATAGGATGAAAAGATCAAATGTTTTAAAGCAAAATACCAAAAGCAACTATGGGCAAGTTATATATTCTTTCTAGAAGAGAAAACTGGAGGTTAGAAAACCTAGATTCTAATCTCAAATCTGTGCTGACTTGCTGTGTGACACTGGGGAAATTTTCTCTGGGCCTCTTTTTTCTTCCTTGTGAAATGAGGTATTGGGTTAAGATGGTTTGCAAGGTCCTTCTCTGCTCTTATTCTATGAAACATACAAAAAGAAGTTGAGAACTTTCATATTGCAGTTTGCATCTTGATTGGATGGTAAGTCAAATGTTTGCATTTCATGCATATGGTTCTTGTCAAGCTTAATTGGGGCTACCAAACCTCTAATTAAGTGGCAGAGACTTACAATAATTACCTTTGAGCATCTAAACAGCTATTATGTAAGAAAGATTGAATTTTTTTCTGATTGGTCCAAAAGCATAGAGACAGGAGCAAAGAAGAATTTTACAAATGAAAGAAAAAGTAGAAAAAGCTCTGAGGACAAGATACAAGACTAGAACATAGATTCAAACCGTACCTCTAATAATTACTACATAGGGAAATGTAAAGTCCTGTTGTCTCTAGATTTGCAATTGTTCTCTGGGAGGAGATCTCTTGGGGAGCTTCTGGGGAGGCAGCCTTGGCTTTAGTTCCTGTTCAATAATCCCAAATCCATCCAGGAGTTAAAATCCGGATCCTGTATTATGTCCTTCAAAGTCTTGAATCTTTTCCTGTCAGAATGTCTCCAGCCAGCTTCAGTCTCTAGCTCCCTCTGAATCCAAAGCCTCCAGCCAGAATGAAGGTAGATGTGGGAATGAATCAGACTCTGCCTCCAAGTGTGGGATTGTGGGTTTCCCAGAATTCAGTCCTAGATGTGAATCTCCCGGAAGTCCATGAGCAGGCTTTTCCTTTAGACTTGTGAATCTGATGGACTTGTGAATCCATGGGAAGTCTTTTCCTTGACCCAATCCAGACTGACTTCTTCCAGACTGCCTCTTCTTACTGAGTCTTGGCTCCTTTTATCCTCCCAGAGAATGGACTTGTGAGAACTCCTTACAGAACAAAGAGTAAACCTCTTTAAAGGTGTAAACTCCTTTAAAGGTTTGAACTAAAGGTGTGAACTCTGAGCTAGAGAATTTAATTGTTAAGTACCGACTTACCACCTAGTAAGGATCCTAACAGGGGACCTTGGACAAACACTTAATTTCCCTGGTGCTCATCCATAAAATGAAGACTAGATGAATTCTGTGGTCTGTACCTATTGATTTCTTAATAATAAACCATATTATCTCAGAAAAAAAGCAAGCTTATCCTTAATGATCTTCTTCTAAAGAAGCTAGATCACAATTTCATGGTATGGTTATGGAGGGGAATTATAACTCAAGTAGATAATTTTTGAAGTATAATTATCTCTTCCATATTGCATTGCAACTTTCCTCATAACAGTTTAGATATATTGCAAGTCAGCATAAGAAATCAAATGGGGATTTTTTTTGGAGCTTTACAGAAGCCACAGATGACACATAAAGGTCAGCATATGACACAGAAAAATTCAGAAATAAATAAAATATGTGTATTATTGTATAAGATTTTATCATTTAATAGTATAATTTCTCAGACTTCTCTGATATTAAGGGAGGAATAATTTTGTGAGAATTTTCTAGCATGCAAGAACACTGTATCCCTAATTCGAATCTCCAATTTAATAATTGTATAATTCTTCATCCTGAGTATCCTAGACCTTGTTGCTTGCCCCTTCTTCCATTCCCTTGAAATCTAGAAAATGTGATTATCGAGAACAGTGGAAATTCATGGCATGTATATAATATATACATTCCTTATTTAATTAAAATGTTTCAGTCATCTGTAGGTCTTTAGCTTTATTCTTGTTATTAGGTGTTAGATTAATTACTAGTAGGTAAAAAGTACAGATAACCAGATGTCCTAACAATTGATAAGACTGAAAAGGTTGTTGGTGCTTTAATTTCTACTACAACTAGAGTTTTATGGTTGTTTGCAATGAGTTTACTAGAAGTGAGATGAAGTAACAATTGGCCTGAAGCAGGACTTTCTACTTAGGTTACTCCCAGACTTTTCAACAATAGCAACAAAGGCAAAAGTCATCACTTTTTCATTTCTGTCCCCTCTTAAATGCCATTTTCTTCCCTTGTTCAACTGGAAGAGCCTCAAGAAAAAAACCAAATGGATAGCCACAGTCAGGGTAGAGCTGGCTGGTTATTAAAGAAAGAAAATAGGTTTCCACACTTACTTTCCTTATCAGAAGACTTAAATGGTCATCAATTCATTTCCTTCTTCAGTTCATCCAGATACAATAGGAAACTCTTCAGAGATAAGTATAAAAAACAATAGTCCCTAATCACAATAGGATGAAAAAACAAAATAGACAAAGTTAACATAGTATGTTTTCCAATGATTATAGTTACCCAACTCTGGACTCTGTGTTTAAATGAAATTTGACTTCTTCAAATTTGATCTTGAAGATTTTCTTCTCATTTTGTGCTTTATTTGACAATATCTGCATGCATTTTATATTTCTTTTAGAAGGAACATCTGAAATCTGTGCAGCCTTGTGTGATATACCGTTAAAAGTCACAGATAAATCAGTAATCTCAAAGACCAGATGGCTTTACATTAGACAAGGAAAAGAATCTTTCAACATTACCCTCTTAAGGAAAAAAAAAGCCAAAGGAACCTTCTCTACTTAATTTTTAAATTAATTTTATAATTATAAAAATTTTGTTTTGACAGTACATATACATGAGTAACTTTTTTTATACTAGTGTCCCTTGTATTCATTTTTCCAGATTTTCCCCTCCTTCCCTCTACTCCCTCCCCTAGATGACAGGAAATCCCATACATATTATATGTGTTACAGGATAACCTAGACACAATATATATGTGTAAATCCAATTTTCTTGGTGCACGTTAAGAATTGGATTACGAAGGTATAAGTAACCTGGGTAGAAAGACAGTAGTGCTAACAGTTTGCATTCAATTCCCAGTGTTCCTTCTCTGAGTGTAGTTGTTTCTGTCCATCACTGATCAACTGGAAGTGAGTTGGATCTTCTTTATGTTGAAGATATCCAATTTCATCAGAATACATCTTCATACAGTATTGTTATTGAAGTGTATAGTGATCTTCTGGTTCTGCTCATTTCATGCAGCATCAGTTAATGTTAATGTAAGTCGCTCAAAAACTCTCTGTATTAATCCTGCTGGTCATTTCTTACAGAGTAATAATATTCAGTAACATTCATACAGTATAATTTTTTTTGTTTATTTAATTTTTATTTTATTTTATAATTATAACTTTTTTTTGACAGTACATATGCATAGGTAATTTTTTACAACATTTATCCCTTGCACTTACTTCTGTTCAGATTTTTTCCCTTCCTCCCCCAACCCCCTCCCCCAGATGGCAGGCAGTCTTATACATGTTAAATATATTACAATATATTCTAGATACAATATATGTGTGTAGAACCAAATTTCTTGTTGCACAGGAAGAATTGGATTCAGAAGGTAAAAATAACAGTTTACACTCATTTCCCAGTGTTCCTTTTCTGGATGTAGCTGATTCATTAATCAATTGGAATTGGATTAGCTCTTCTCTATGTTGAAGATATCCACTTCCATCAGAATACATCCTCGTACAGTATCATTGTTGAAGTGTATAATGATCTTCTGGTTCTGCTCGTTTCACTTAGCATCAGTTGATGTAAGTCTCTCCAAGCCTCTCTGTATTTCTCCTCTTGGTCATTTCTTACAGAACAATAATATTCCATAACATTCATATACCATAATTTACCCAACCATTCTCCAATTGATGGACATTCATTCATCTTCCAGCTTCTAGCCACTATGAAAATGGCTGCCACAAACATTTTGGCACATACAGGTCCCTTTCCCTTCTTTAGTATTTCCTTGGGATATAAGCCCAGTAGAAGTATGGCTGGGTCAAAGGGTATGCACATTTTGATAACTTTTTAGGCATAATTCCAGATTGCTCTCCAGAATGGTTGGATTCTTTCACAACTCCACCAATAATGCATCAGTGTCCCAGTTTTCCCACAGCCCCTCCAACATTCATCGTTATTTGTTGTTGTCATCTTAGCCAATCTGACAGGTGTGTAATGATATCTTAGAGTTGTCTCAATTTGCATTTCTCTGATCAATAGTGATTTGGAACACTCTTTCATATGAGTGGAAATAGTTTTAATTTCATCATCTGAAAATTGTCTGTTCATATCCTTTGACCATTTATCAATTGGAAAAAGGCTTGATTTCTTATAAATTAAATTCAATTCTCTATATATTTTGGAGATGAGGCCTTTATCAAAACCTTTAACTGTAAAAATGTTTTTCCAATTTGTTACTTCCCTTCTAATCTTGTTTGCATTAGTTTTGTTTGTGCAGAAACTTTTTAATTTGGTGTAATCAAAATTTTGTGATCAATAATGGTCTCTAGTTCTCCCTTGGATACAAACTCCTTCCTCCTCCACAAGTCTGAGAGGTAAAGCATCCCATGTTCCTCCAATTTATTTATGATTTCGTTCTTTATGCCTAAATCTTGGACCCATTTTGATCTTATCTTAGTATGTGGTGTTAAATGTGGGTCCATGCCTAGTTTCTGCCATACTAATTTCCAGTTTTCCCAGCAGTTTTTGTCAAATAATGAATTATTATCCCAAAATTTGGGATCTTTGGGTTTGTCAAACACTAGATTGCTATTTTTTTTTTTACTATCTTGCCCTGTGAACCTCACCTAATCCACTGATCAACTAGTCTATTTCTTAGCCAATACCAAATGGTTTTGTTGACTGTTGCTTTATAATACAGTTCTAGATCAGGTACAGCTAGACCACCTTCACTTAATTTTTTTTTCATTAGTTCCCTTGAAATTCTTGACCTTTTGTTGTTCCATATGAATTCTGTTGTTATTTTTTCTAGGTTATTTAAATAGTTTCTTGGAAGTCTGATTGATATAGCACTAAATAAATAGATTAGTTTAGGGAGTATTGTCATCTTAATTATATTCGCTCTGCCTACCCAAGAGCACTGAATGTCTTTCCAATTATTTAAATCTGACTTTATTTTTGTGGCAAGTGTTTTGTAATTTTGCTCATATAATTCCTGATTCTCCTTTGGTAGATATATTCTCAAATATTTTATACTATCAACTGTTATTTTGAATGGAAATTCTCTTTGTATCTCTTGCTGTTGGATTGTGTTGGTAATGTATAAAAATGCTGAGGATTTATGTGGATTTATTTTGTATCCTGCAACTTTGCTAAAATTCTGAATTATTTCTAATAGCTTTTTAGCAGAGTCTTTGGGGTTCTCTAAGTATATTATCATGTCATCTGCAAAGAGTGATAATTTGATTTCCTCTTTTCCTACTCTAATTCCTTCAATCTCTTTCTCAGCTCTTATTGCCGAGGCTAGCGTTTCTAGTACTATATTGAATAGTAATGGTGATAGTGGGCAACCTTGTTTCACTCCTGATCTTATAGGGAAAGGTTCTAGTTTATCGCCATTACATATGTTGTTTACTGAAGGTTTTAAATATATGCTCCTGATTATTCTAAGGAATAATCCATTTATTTCTATACTCTCAAGAGTTTTTAGTAGGAATGGATGTTGGATTTTGTCAAATGCTTTTTCTGCATCTATTGAGATGATCATATGGTTTTTATTAATTTGATTATTAATATGGTTAATTATACTAAAAGTTTTCCTAATATTAAAACAGCCCTCCCTCCAAGTCCCTTCCCTTATTCCCCTTTTCCTTTTCCCTCTTCCTCTCCCCCTTTTTAATGAGGTGAGAAAGAATTCTCTGAAAAACAAATATGTCAATTATTTACTCTTTGAGGCTACTCTGATGAGAGTAAGATTCACACAATGTTTCTCCCCCTATCTAAATTCCCTCAGATGTGGTAGATTTTCTATGCCTCTTCCTGGGATGTAGTTTCCCTCTTTTTATCTCTCCTTCCCCTTTTTCTGATACTATCCCCTTGCTTTTACTACTTCCCTTTTTTATATTTTATCAGTAAAATCAAATTATCCATGTGGACTTTCTGTATATCCACAACAGAGATACAGTTCTCAAAAATTCTTTTTACCATTTTCTGCTTCTCTTGAGTCTTGTGGATGTAGATCAAATTTTTTAAGTCTTTTAAAAATGTTTTTGGTTTTGATTATGGTTTTTTTTTCTCTTGACCACCTTGAACCTCTTCACCAATATTTAATTTATAGACCACACTTGTGATGCACAGCCCTCCCTTTTTAGTATCCCTGCCCCCTCCTTTTAAGTCCTTTCCCCTTTCTTGTACCCCTCCCTTGTTCCCCTTTTCCTTTTCCCTTTTCATCTCCCCTCCTTTTATTTTCTCTTCTGTTTCTATTATTTCTGGACAGTTCTCTTTGATGATTTCCTGTAAAATAGAATCTAGGCTTTTTTTTTCGTCATAGTTTTCGGGTTGTCCAATGATCCTCAGATTATCTCTCCTAGATCTATTTTCCAAGTCTATAGATTTTCCCAGTAAGTATTTGACATTATTCTCCAGCTTTTTTTTTTTTTTTTGACTGATTCTTGGTTTCTCAATGAATCATTCATTTCTATTTGTTCAGTCCTGATTTTTAATGAGTTATTTTCTTCATTCACATTTTTAGTTCTTTTTGTATATGCCAAATTGAGTTTTTAAATGAATTATTTTCCTCTGATTTTTTTCCATTTCACTAATTTTTTTAGTGAGTTATTTTCTTTTTCCAATTCAGAAATCCTACTTGCTTTTTTTTTTAAATATTTATTTATTTATTTTTTATTTAGAATTTTTTCCCACAGTAATTATGCATGAGTAATTTTTTTATAATAATAGCCCTTGTATTCATTTTTCAAATTTTTCCCCTCCCTCCTTCTACTCCCTCCCTAGATGACAGGCAATCCCATACATTTTACATATGTTACAATATAACCCAGATACAACATATGTGTGTAAATACCATTTTCTTGTTGCACATTAAGTATTAGATTCCGAAGGTATAAGTAACCTGGGTAGATAGACAGTAGTGCTAACAATTTACATTCACTTCCCAGTGTTCCATCTCTGGGTGTAGTTATTTCTGTCCATCATTGATCAACTGGAAGTGAGTTGGATCTTCTTTATGTTGAAGATATCCACTTCCATCAGAATACATCTTCATACAACATTGAAGTGTACGGCGATCTTCTCGTTCTATTCATTTCACTCAGCATCAGTTGATGTAAGTCTCTCCAAGTCTCTCTGTATTCCTCCTGCTGGTCATTTCTTACAAAGCAATAATATTACATAACATTCATATACCATAATTTACCCAACCATTCTCCAATTGATGGACATCCATTCATCTTCCAGTTTCTAGCTACTACAAAAAGAGCTGCCACAAACATTTTGACACATACAGGTCCCTTTCCACTCCTTAGTATTTCTTTGGGATATAAGCCCAATAACAGCAATGCTGGGTCAAAGGGTATGCACAGTTTGATAACTTTTTGGGCATAGTTCCAAATTGCTCTCCAGAATGGTTGGATTCTTTCACAACTCCACCAACAATGTATCAGTGTCCCAGTTTTCCCACATCCCCTCCAACATTCATCATTATTTGTTCCTGTCATCTTAGCCAATCTGACAGGTGTGTAATGATATCTTAGAGTTGTCTCAATTTGCATTTCTCTGATCAATAGTGATTTGGAACACTCTTTCATATGAGTGGAAATAGTTTCAATTCCATCATCTGAGAATTGTCTGTTCATATCCTTTGACCATTTATCAATTGGAGAATGGGTTGAAGAAATCCTACTCTCTTGAGACTTTTTTATCTTTTCCAATTCAGAAATCCTACTTTCTTGAAAATTTCTTATCTTTTCCAACTTAGAAACCTACTTTCCTGTGACTTTTTAACCTTTTTTAATTCACAAATTTTGTTTCCCTGCACCTCCTGTGAATTCTTTATTTTTTTCCAACTCAAATTTCAGGACATTGTTATTCTCTATCATAGCTTTTCTTGCTTTTCCTCATTTTTTTTTCCAGCTGTCTTAACTTATTAATAGTCTCTTCTAGGGGAGAGTTCTGTGATTGGGCAGTAGGTATCATTCCCCTTTAGAGTGTTATCAGCAGACTTTCTACTGTTAGCTTCTCTGGGGTTGGATACCCACTCTTTCTCTGGGTAGAAGGTGTCAATTGTTCTCTTCAGCTTCTGTCTCCTTGTTAAAAATCTATTGGAGTTTACCCTTGTAAAGAAGTTTATTTATTTATTTACCACTTTCTTCCCAGACTGGGGTGGGGAGAGGGTAGAATACAACAACCCTGTGCCTGAGGTAAGAGAGAGCTCTGGGAGAGAGTTCCCCTCCCCCCTCCCTGGAAATGCCTCAGAGGTGTTTAGCATGGCTTCACTGTGAGGAGTGCCCAGTGAAGGACCCCATTGTGTGGCCTAGTGACTGCCCTGAGGTTTAAAGCTGAATAGTGAAAGCGTCGCAAAACCCAGCCAATGACTCCCTTGGGGGCTTGGATATCAGCACCTGATGTGAAAAGCCCCTGCGCTCAAAATGGAAGTGTCTGCCTGGAAACTGCGGTCCCTACTACAAAGGTTCTGCTTCTCTGGGAGTTCTGCTTCTCTTCGAATTCCACTCCTGCTAGAATTCCACTACCTTAGGCTGAGCCCCACACTATATGGATTGGAGGCTGCCTAGGGCTGAGTCCCCGTTGTTCAAGCTCTCAACTTCCCCAAGGAGTAATATAATCTGGGGATAATATGATGGCAGGAAATACAGAATTAGTAATTTTAAGTGTAAATATGAATGGGATGAACTCTCCCAATAAACAGAGGTGAATAGCAGACTGGAACAAAAGTCAGAACCCTACAGTATGTTGTTTACAGGAAACACACTTAAAGCAGGGAGATACATACAGAGTAAAAGTAAAAGGCTAGAGCAGAATTTATTATGCTTCAGCTGAAGCCAAAAAAGCAGGAGTAGCCATCCTTATCTCAGATCAGGCCAAAGCAGAAATTGATCTAATTAAAAGAGATAAGGAAGGAAACTATATCCTGCTAATAGGTGGCATAGACAATGAAGCCATATCAATACTAAACCTATATGCACCAAGTAGTATAGCATCTAACTTCCTAAAGGAAAAGTTAAGAGAGTTGCAAGAAGAAACAGACAGCAAAACTATAATAGTGGGAGATCTCAAACTTGCACTCTCAGAATTAGACAAATCAAACCACAAAACAAATAAAAAAGAAATTAAAAAGGTAAATAGAACATTAGCAAAACTAGGTATGATAGACCTTTGAAGAAAATTGAAATGGCAATAGAAAGGAGTATACTTTCCTCTCAGCAGTTCATGGAACCTATACAAAAATTGATCATATATTAGGACATAAACATCTTAAAATTAAATGTAGGAAGGCAGAAATAATAAATGCCTTCTTCTCAGATCACAATGCAATAAAAACTACATTCAGTAAGAAGTTAGGGGTAAATTGACCAAAAACTAATTGGAAACTGAATAATCTCATCTTAAAGAATGACTGGGTGAAACAGCAATTTATAGAAACAATAATTTCACCCAAGATAATGACAACGATGAAACATCATACTAAAATTTGTAGGATGCAGCTAAAGTGGTAATAAGGGGAAATTTTATATCTTTAGAGGCTTATTTGAACAAAATAGAGAGAGAGAAGATTAATGAATTGGGCCTGCAACTTAAAAAGCCAGAAAAAGACCAAATTAAAAACCCCCAACTAAAAACTAAACTTGGAATACCAAAATTAAACGGAGAAATCATTAATATTGAAAGTAAAATAACTATTGAATTAATAAATAAAACCAAGAGTTGGTTTTATTAAAAAGCCAATAAAATAGATAAACCTTTGGTAAATCTGATCAGAAAAAGGAAAGAGGAAAATCAAATTGTTAGTCTTACAAATGAAAAGGGGAAACTTTCTACCAATGAAGAGGAAATTAGAGAAATAATAAGGAGTTACTTTGCCCAACTTTATGCCAATAAATTTGATAACTCAATTGAAATGGATGACTACCTCCAAAAATATAGGCTTCCTAAATTAACAGAGGAGACAAACTGCTTAAATAGTCCCATTTCAGAAAAAGAAATAGAACAAGCTATTAATCAGCTCCCCAGGAAATAATCCCCAGGACCAGATGGATTTACATGCGAATTCTCCCAAACATTTAAAGAACAACTAGCCCCAATGTTATATAAAATATTTGAAAAATAGGGGATGAAGGAGTCCTACCAAACTCCTTTTATGACACAGACATGGTATTGATACCTAAACCAAGTAGATTGAAAACTGAGAAAGAAAATTATAGACCAATTTCCTTAATGAATATTGATACTAAAATCTTAAATAAAATATTAGCAAAAAGACTATGATCAAGTAGCATTTATACCAGGAATGCAGGATTGGTTTAATTAGGAAAACTATTAGTATAATTTACCATATTAATAATCAAATTAATAAAAATTAATAAAAACCATATGATCATCTCAATAGATGCAGAAAAAGCATATGATAACATCCAACATCCATTCCTACTAAAAACGCTTGAGAGTATAGGAATAAACCCTTCAAATAATAAGTAGCATATATTTCAAACCATCAGTAAACATCATATGTAATGGTGATAAACTGGAACCTTTCCCTGTAAGATCAGGAGTGAAACAAGTTTGCCCACTATCCCCATTACTATTCAATATAGTACTAGAAACGCTAGCCTCGACAATAAGAGCCAGGAAAGAGATTAAAGGAATTAGAGTAGGAAATGAGGAAATCAAACTGTCACTCTTTGCAGATGATATGATGGTATACTTAGAAAACCCCAGAGATTCTAATAAAAAGTTATTAGAAATAATTCACAACTTTAAAAAAGTTGCTGGGTACAAAATAAATCCACATAAATCCTCAGCATTTTTATACATCACCAACAAATTGCAACAGCAAGAGATACAATGAGAAATTCCATTCATAACAAATGTTGAGAGCATAAAATATTTGGGAATCCATCTACAAGAGAAAAGTCAGGAATTATATGATCAAAATTGCAAGGTACTTGCCACAAAAAAGTCAGATTTTAATAATTGGAAAGACATCCAGTGCTTGTGGATAGGCCGAGCAAATATAATAAAGATGACAATATTACCCAAACTAATCTATTTATTTAGTGCTATACCAATCAGACTCCACATTAACTATTTTAGTGACTAGAAAAAATAACAACAAAGTTCATATGGAAGAATAAAAGGTCGAGAATTTCAAGGGAATTAATGGGATGGAAAAATGTCAGATGAAGGTGGTCTAGGTAGACCTAATCTAAAGCTATATTATATAGCAGCAGTCACCAAAACCATTTGGTATTGTATAGACAAGTCGATCAGTGGAACAGATTAGGTACAAAGGACAAAAAAGGGTACAATTATAGCAATATAGTGTTTGATAAACCCAAAGATATCAACATTAGGGATAAAAATTCATTATTTGAAAAAAACTGTTGGGAAAACTGGAAATTAGTATGGCAGAAATTAAATATGGATCCCCATATACGATCATATAAGATCAAAATGGGTCCATGATTTAGGCATAAAGGTTGAGATCATAAATAGATTAGACGAACAGAGGATAGTCTACCTCTCAGTCCTGTGGAGGAGGAAGGAATTTATGACTAGATGAGAACTAGAGATCATTATTGATCACAAAATAGAAGATTTTGATTACATCAAACTAAAAAGTTTCTGTACAAACAATAGTAATACAAACAAGATTAAAAGGAAAGCAACAAATTAGGAAGATATTTTTACAGTTAAAGGTTCTGATAAAGGTCTCATTTGCAAAATATATAGAGAATTGATCCTAATTTATAAGAAATCAAACCATTCTCCAATTGATAAATGGTCAAAGGATATGAACAGGCAATTCTCAGATAATGAAATTGAAACTATATCCACTGATATGAAAGTGTTCCAAATCACTACTGATCAGTGAAATGCAAATTAAGACAACTCTAAGATATCACTACACACCTGTCAGATTGGCTAAGTTGACAGGAACAAATAATGATGAATGTTGGAGGGGATGTGGGAAAAATGGGACACTAATACATTGTTGTTGGAGTTGTGAAAGAATTCAACCATTCTGGAGAGCAATTTGGAACTATGCCCAAAAAGTCATCAAACTGTGCATACCCTTTGATCCAGCAGTGCTACTACTGGGCTTATATCCCAAAGAAATACTAAAGAGGAGAAAGGGACCTCTGTATACCAAAATGTTTGTAGCAGCTCTTTTCGTAGAGGGTAGAAACTGGAAGATGAATGGATGTCCATCAATTGGAGAATGGTTGGGTAAATTATGGTTTTTGAAGGCTATGGAATATTATTGCTCTGTAAGAAATGACCAACAGGATGAATTCAGAAAGGTTTGGAGAGACTTGCATGAACTGATGCTGAGTGAAATGGGCAGAACCAGAAGATCACTATACACTTCAAAACAATACTGTATGAGGACATATTCTGATGAAAGTGGATATCTTCAACATAAAGAGGATCCAACTCACTTCTAGCTGATCAATGATAGACAGAAACAACTACACCCAGAGAAGGAACACTGGGAATTGAATGTAAAATATTAGCACTACTGTCTTATCTACCCAGGTTATTTATATCTTCGGAATCCAATACTTAACGTGCAACAAGAAAATTGGATTTACACACATATATTGTATCTAGGTTATACTGTAACACATGTAAAATATATGGGATTGCCTGTCATCTAGGGAGGGAGTAGAAGGAGGGAGGGGAAAAATTTGGAAAAATGAATACAAGGGATAATGTTATAAAAAATTACTAATGTATATATACTGTCAAAAAATTTATAATTATAAATTAATAAAAAAAGAAAATAAAAAAATTTAAAAAATTAAAAAGTGGGAGAGGAAAAGGGAAAAGGAAAAGAGTAATAAGGAAAGGGTATAAGAAAGGGGAAGGGATTTAAAGGGAGGACGGAGGGATACTAAATGGGGAGGGCTGTGTGATGCATGTTGTACCGATAAGTTTAATACTGGGAAGGCTTCGGGGGGGGGGGGCAAAGAAAAAAAAAACATAATTTGGGGATAGTATGATGGCAGGAAATACAGAAATAGTAATTTTAATAGCAAATGTGAATGGGATGAACTCTCCTATTAAGCGGAAGTGGATAGTAGACTGGATAAAAAGTCAGAACCCTACAATATGTTGTTTACAGAACATACATTTAAACCAGGGAGATACATACAGAATACAGGTGAAGCCAAAAAAGCAGGGGTAGCCATCCTTATCTCAGATCAAGCAAAAGCAGAAATTGACCTAATCAAAAGAGATAATGAAGAAAACTATACCCTGCTAAAATGTAGCATAGATAATAAAGCAATATAAATACTAAACATATATGCACCAAGTGGCATAACATCTGACTTCCTAAAGGAGAAGTTAAGACAGTTGCAAGAATATGATATTCCGAAAGGCTAAGGAACTTGGTATGCATCCAAGAATAACTTACCCAGAAAAAAATGAGCATCCTTTTCCTGGGAAGAAGATGGACATTTAATGAAATAAATGAATTTCATCTATTCTCAATGCAAAAACCAGATCTACACAAAATTTTGATCTTCAAATACAGAACTTAAGAGATTTCTAAAAAGGTAAAAAGAAATCTTGAGAACTGTATTTCTGCCATAAAGATATATAAAAAGCACATGTATAATGTGTCCTAGAAACCAGAGGTGGAAAGGAAATTATATCATAAAAAAGGGTAAAGTGGTGGTATTACATCTCATGAAGAGGCAAAGGTAACCTATTATATCTGAGAGAAAGAAGGAGGAGGATGAACATAGTGTGTATCAATTGACATATTCAATTTATGTTGAAATTTGTTCCACTTCATTGAAAAGTGGGTGGGAAGGAGTAAGCTAAGGGGAAGGGAATACAGAAATTGTGAGGAAAAGGGGTAAAATAGGGGGTAGAACTTTATGGTGGGGGAGGGATCCTAAAAAGGAAGGGCTGTGAAAAGCAAGTGGTGCTCACAAGTTTAATACTGGGTAGGGGGGTAAGAGGGAAGGAAAGGAGTAAAGCATAAGCAAGGGTTAACAGGATGGCCAGTAATATAAAATTAGTCATTCTAACCATAAATGTGAATGGGGTAAACTCACCCATAAAGAGGAAGCAGTTAGCAGACTGGATTAAAAGTCAGAATCCTAATATATGTTGTTTACAGGAAACACACCTGAAATAGGGTGATACATTCGAATAAAAGTAAAAGGGTGGAGCAGAATCTACTATGCTTCAGGTGAAGCCAAAAAAGCAGGGGTAGGCATCCTCATCTCAGATCAAGCAAAAACAAAAATTGATCTAATTAAAAGAGATAAGGAAGGGATAGCATAGATAATGAAGCAGTAACAATATTAAACATATATGCACCAAGTGGTGCAGCATCTAAGTTCTTAAAAGAGAAATTAAGAGAGCTGCAAGAAGAAATAGACAGCAAACTATAATAGTGGGAGATCTCAACTTTGCACTCTCAGAATTAGATAAATCAAACCACAAAATAAATAAGGAAGAAGTCAAAGAGGTAAATAGAATACTAGAAAAGTTTTATATGATAGATCTTTGGAGAAAGCTAAATGGAGACAGAAAGGAGTATACTTTCTTCTCAGCAATTCATGGAACCTATACAAACACTGATCATATACTAGAACATAAAAACCTCAAAATCAAATGTAGTAATGCAGAAATAGTAAATGCATCCTTTTCAGACCACAATGCAATTAAAATTACATTTAATAAAAAGCCATGGGAAAATAGACCAAAAAATAATTGGAAAATAAATAATACTAAAGAATGATTGGGTAAAACATCAAATCATAGTCATAATTATTCACTTCACCCAAGAAAATGACAATAATGAGACCTCATACCAAAATGTGTGGGATACAGCCAAAGCAATAATATGGGGAAGTTTTATATCTCTAGAGGCCTACTTGCATAAAATAGAGAAAGAGAGGGTCAACGAATTGGTCTTACAACTAAAATTGCTAGAAAAGGAACAAATTAAAACCCCCCAGACAAACACAAAACTTTAAATTCTAAAAGTAAAAGATGAGATTAATAAAATTCAAAGTAAAAAAAAAAACTATTGAATTAATTAATAAAACTAAGAGTTGGTTCTATGAAAAAAAACAACAAAATAGACAAACCCTTAGTAAATCTGATTAAAAAAAGGAAAGAGAAAAACCAAATTGTTAGTCTTGAAAATGAAAAGGGAGAATAATGTTTTTTGTTAATTTGGTTATTGATATAGTTGATTATGCTAATAGTTTTCCTAATATTGAACCAGCCCTGCATTCCTAGTGTAAATACCACTTGGTCATAGTGTATTATCCTGGTGGTGATTTTCTGTATTCTTTTTGCTAATATTTTACTTAAGATTTTCACATCAATATTCATTAGGGAGATTGGTCTATACTTTTCTTTCTCTGATTTCAACCTGCCTGGTTTAGGTATCAGTACCATGTCTGTATCATATAAGGAATTTGGTAGGACTCCTTCAATCCCTATTTTAAAAAATAGTTTATATAGCATTGGAGTTAATTGTTCTTTAAATGTTTGGTAGAATTCACATGTAAATCCATCTGATCCTGGGGATTTTTCTTAGGGAGCTGATTAATAGCTCGTTCTATTTCTTTTGCTACAATGAAACTAAATAATTTATTTCCTCTTTTGTTAATCTGGGCAATCTATATTTTTATAGATATTCTCCATTTCACTTTTGTTATCAAATTTATTGGCATAATGTTGGGCAAAGTATCTCCTAATTATTGCTCTAATTTCCTCTTCATTGATGGAAAGTTCTCCCGTTTCAATTTTAAGATTAATAATTTGATTTTCCTCTTTCCTTTTTCTAATCAAAGTTGCTAAAGGTTTATCTATTTTGTAGTTTTTTTCATAAAATGAATTTTTAGTTTTATTTGTTACTTCAATAGTATTTTTACTTTTAATTTTATTGATCTCTCCTTTTATTTTTTGAATTTCAATTTAGTATTTGGTGGTTTTAAATTTGTTCTTTTTCTAGCTTTTTTTTTTAATTGGAAGCCTAATTCATTGATTTTCTCTTTCTCTATTTTAAACAAGTAAGAAGGTAGTGATATAAAATTTCCCCTGATTACTGCTTTCCTTGCATCCCACAATTTTTTTTTTTGTCTCATTATTGTCATTCTCTTGGAGAAAATTATTAATTTTGTCTTTGATTTCTGTTTCACCCATTAATTTTTTTATGATGTAATTATTTAGTTTTCAATTATTTGGCTTTTTTCCCCCTGGCCTTCTATTGAATGCAATTTTTATTGCATTGTGATTCGAAAAAGAATGCATTTACTATTTCTGCCTTTCTGCATTTAATTTTGAGGTCTTTTTGTATAGGTTCCATGAACTGCTGAAAACAAAGTGCACTCACTTCTGTCTTCATTCAATTTTTTCCAAAGGTATATCATAGCTAACATTTTTAGTATTATTTTAACTATTTAACTTCTAAAATCTGCACACATTAATGTGAGTGTCCCTAACTCTCTGAGCTGAAACTCCTTAAATTTTCTTTCCATGTTTTTTTTTTTTTTTTTTGGTTCTCATTTTTCCCTCTCAATATGTTTATGAGGACATGTATTTTTTAAATGAATGTATATGTATAATGAGAAACAAATATGTAAACTTAAAAAAAATTAAATCCACTGGGCATGTAGCCATGCTAAAAAAATAATAAGGTACATTAATTTCTAGAGCACTTGTTTTTTGTTAGCTCTCTACAAATGTGCTTCTTTCTGGAAACCCTGAATATACCAATGTGAGTGAAATTGGAATAATAAACTAGCTCATAAATCAAGGTGTTCATAGGATGGGAGGAGAGGAACAGTGGGATGGTTGGCTATTCCACAACCCAGGTGTCATATGTCTCCTGCACATTTTGACACTAAAAAACATGGTTTCTTGTTATCTTCTATTTGTTTGCTGCTAAGGACAGCAAAAAATTACATTTTTCATTTTCTTCTCAGAACACATTATAGGGTCTTCCACACAGTAGATATTAAATAAATATTCAACTGGGAAGTACTTAAAAGATCATAGAAGCAGATGGGAAAAGAACTTGAGAAGACTTTCAATCCAACACCTAATTTTCCAGATGGGGCTAAGGGAAGTAAAATTTCTAAGAATCATACAAATAGTTAAGTATTAGAAACAGGATATGAGTTCAAAACCAAGTGGGCTATTTTGACAGCTTTACTTTTATGGATTTGCATTCTGAGCTCAAAAAAGTGGTGCAGGGTAAGGGAAGAGAAGAAGGAATTTATCCAAGATAATGCTCTGCTGGTTGTAGAATCAAGACTAGAATCCAATTCTGAAGGGCTTCTCAGTATCAAATGGCTCACAATGTAATGTTTATCTTTATCAGGAATTCTATTTTATATGTCTCTTATTTTGTCCACAATGTCTAGCACAGAATGTCATGTAGTAGAAGCTTGGTAAGGCTTCATGATTTGTATTACAATCTGAAACCTAAGGATGGAGTAGATATACTTTCCTTTGCCTCAAATGGAGCTGGGTCTCTACTAAGGTTCTAACACACAGATGATTTTGTCTCTTTTTTCTTTCCCAACTAAATATTCTAAGCATGAACATCATATTTGCTTCTAACGTTTCAGTCTAAGTCTTTAAATATACCATGACAAGAGATTAAACCTTTTATTTAAGCTGCCACCACCAAGTAAAATAAAGTAGTATGATTTCTAAACAGCAGAGGTGATAGACTCAAGACAATGCTGATCTTATTAGAGTGAGAAGAATTAACAATATCTCAGGGATTTTAAGAGATTTAGGAGAGAAAAAAGAGCAAGATTAGTTCTGACCTAAACATCTCAAAAGTGCTATATATTATTGGCCTGAACTGTAATTGGATTTTAAAGAGGATCGATCAGCTCTCACAAAGTGAAACAATACTACAGAACAAGTAAAAGAAATCAGTTCACTGTAGCTTAGAGAGAGAAAACTGCTACAATTACTGTTACAAAATATATAAGGAAAGATCAACATGCATACAGCCATTAACTAGGGTTAAGTAAAGAGACTGAAAGAAAAGAGATTTAAAGACTACTTTATTGATAAAGGGTGATGAAGAATCTGACTTTCACAGTCATGTTTTACTACTGGAAAAACCATATCTTTGACTAAATGGATCTTAGTCAGCAAGGTGATGTCTATACTTTTTAATATGCTGTTCAATTTGCCATTGCTTTCTTTTTAAGGACCAAATGTCTTAATTTCATGGAGACAGTCATCATCTGCAGTGATCCTTGAGCCCAAGAATATAAAATATGACATTTCTTCCATTTCTTCTCTATTTGACAAGAAGTGATGGGACAAATTGTCAAGATTTTAGGGTTTTTTAATGTTAAGTTTTTACTTTTCTTTTACATTCTCTTCTTTCACCTTCATCAAGAGGTTTTTAAAATTTCTTTTTACTTTCTGCCATCAAAGTGGTATCATCTGCATATGAAAATTGTTGATATTTCTTCTAGCAACCTCAATTCCAGCTATTGGTTCATCCAGCCTAGCATTTCACCTGGTATATTCTACATATAAGATAAATAAATAAAATAACCATATATAGCCTTCTCCTATCCCTTTTCCAATTATAAATCAGTTTTGGGATGCTCAGTTCTAACTTGCTTCTTGGGCTACATACAGATTTCTTATGAGACAAGTAAGATAATCTGGTACCACAATATCATTGTTGTCGGTTATTAGGATTCTTACAAGGTACTAAGTCACTGGAATAAATAGAGACAATACAATTTAGCATGTCTCAGTATGATTGATCTGACCCTACAAGGAGATGTTATGGGCCAAAACCTGAAACAAGATACTGAGTGGAATTGAGGAGGCAATGGTTAAATCTAATTTAGCATTGATTTAATCCTACAACAAATAATGGTTTCCTAGTAAAGAAATGATTGGTGTGTACTCAGTGGGCAACATATAAGCAGGAAGCTCTCAGGGCCAAGCAGAACTTTGGGAGAGGACTTCAAGACTTCAGCAGGACTTCAGGACTTCAGGACTTCATCAGGACTTCAGAACTTCAGGAGAGAACTTTGGGAGGACTTTGGGAGATTCAGAGTCAAGATTCATTCCCACTTCCACCTTTGTGCTGGCTGAAGACATTGGGAAGATGAGAGGCTGAAGCTGGCAGAGACAAAGGACTAGCAGCAAGAGCTCTCTGGAACCGAGGAAAGAGGAAGGCCTCCAGAAAACTAGCCAAGCCCCAAGATTTTGGAAGAGACAATAAAGGATTTGGACTTTAACTCCTGGTTGCATTTGAAGTGATTATTGAAACTGAACTGAACCTAAGGCTGCCTCCAGGAGCTCCCCAAGAAATCTGCTCCCAGAGAAGAGTACATTTTAGAGAAGATAACCTTACAATCAGTGATGTTAATATCTTGTTTTATACTTTGTGTGTGTGTGTGTGTGTGTGTGTGTGTGTGTGTGTGTGTGTGTGTGTGTGTGTGTATTCTTAATCTCTACTTCTCTTAAATCCATTTTTGTCTCTCATTATCCCTATATTACATGAAATCTTCCCTTGATATCTCTAATTTTCTTGAAGAGACATTTTATCTTTCACATTCTATTGCTTTTTTCATTTCTCTTCATTGTTCCCTCCTTTCTTATCTCTCCCCTCCTCAATACAAGAAAGAATCTAATATAGGTTATACATATACAATCATTTTTGAACACATTTCTATATTTATCATGATGGGAGAGAAAAAGCAGAACACAAGGAAAAACATGAGAAAGAAAAAAACAAATAAAACAGAAGGTGAAAATAATATGCTTTGACTTCCATTCAGTCTCCATAGTTCTCCCTCTGGATGTGAATGACATTTTCCATCCCAAGACTATTAGAATTGTCATGCACTGATGCATTGCTGAGATGAGCTAAGTCTGTCACAGCTGATCATTACATGATCTTGATGTTACTGGGTACAGTATTTTCTTGGTTCTGCTTACTTCACTCAGCATAAGTTCATGTAAATCTTTTTAGGCTTTTCTGATATCAGCTTGCTCATAATTTCTTAGAAAACAATAATATTCCATTACATTCTTATAACTACAATTTATTCAGCAATTCCTCAAATTTATGGGCATTCATTCAATTTCCAGTTTCTTGCCATTACAAAAAGAGCACATGTGGGTCTTTTTTCTTTTTTTTTTTTGGTATGTTTGGAATAGTTTGGGATATTGCTGCATCAATGGGTATGTATAGTTTTGTAATCCTCTGGACATATTTCTTCTTTTTTAAAAAAATTTAATATTAATTAATTAATTTATTTACATTTTTATTATATTTTATATACAAAGCATATGCATGGGTAATTTTTCAACATTCACCCTTGCAAAAACTTCTGTTTCAACTTTTCCCCTCCTTCCCTTCACTCCCTCCTCTAGATGACAGGTATGGACATATTTCCAAATTACTCTCCAGAGTGGCTGGATCAGTTCACGTTAGTTTCAATTTTCTGTGATATTTTCAGTTACTAAATAGCTTAATGTTTTTTCAGTAATAATACAAGTAGGAGAGTTACTAAAAAAAAAGAGAGATATTCCAGATAATAGATCTGGAAGACTAACATTACCTCATTTTGCAGATGAGGAAGCTAAAACTTAGGGTGAAGGTCACAAAGGAGGGTGAGCATCAGAAGCCTGATTTGAATTTAATTCCTTGAACTTCAGAAACAATGTCCTTTCTCTTATACCATAACCCTGGGAATTATTTTATTCTACCTGTGGAAGTTTCTCATTCTAATACGTGTAGTTCAATACCTAGCTAATTCTATTAATTTGAAAATTTGATTATCAATATTTATATAAGGAACATAATCTGAAAAAAGGGAAGTGGATAAAAAATGAACATCAAAACATATGATCATCATTTCCTAAGAAAGGTGAATTGAGGCAAATAAATCCTTATATTTAGAAAATATACCTCTAAACCATTAGTTCCTTGCCAAGCAGAAATATCTGGCAGATAAAGGCAACACTGGTTTGGAACATAAATTCATTTATAAAATCTTGCAGATAACAGTGATCAAAATAACAAGTAGTATTATTGCTTCATAAAATAGCAAATAGTGAGGAAAAAATCCCAACAAATTATAATAACTGCCAGGAGGGCATGTTACAAATGGTGCCTGAACGTGGACGCATCAGAAATTATCAGGTTTTGAAAATTAATATTTAATATTCGGAATTAAGATCCTGAAAGATCTGGTAGAAACGCCGCCTAGGAGGAAAGGCAGAGAGGTAATATGGATCCAGGTAACCCCAGGATCAGGCTCAAGGATACAGCTGAACATAATGCTTATATAAGTAGGTTAAAGAGCCAGATGGAAGATCTTTTAACAAAGATCACCCCTGAAGAACAGCAAGAAGCTTGTAATCAAGCTCCGAGACGGCTATCCCCACACCCATTAAATGTAGCTTGGAGAGGGAGCAACCTAGAGCTAATGTGTTTGTATGACAGTATAGAGTATAAAATTTGACAACTAGAAGTTGAGTTGAAAATAGAACAACAGACAATTAAAAAAGAGTTAATAGAATTGCAGGTTAAATTACAGGTTTAGATAGAGAAAGAAGAAAAAGTTAGGTTACTACAGTTAGAACAGGAAGAGTTCAAACCAGTGGCTGAGGCTAAGGAGGGAAATAAAAGAACCACATGGACTTCAGTTGGAGAAATTCTTGTTTTGTTGGTTTACCTTATGTATTATTATCTTAAGGAATTTATTGATTACTCTTCCATTGAGAAGAGGTTTAGTTCTTTTTATATTCAAAGTTCGGGTTGGAGTTTAAATCAGCCTCTGGGGAATTTTCCAATTCCTGACCTTCTTTCCTCAGCACCACCTTAGTGGGCCAAGGGAGAAAGAGGAGGAAGAAAAGGAAGGGCGATAATATCATCAGCATTGCCCATTAATCCATTCAAAACTCCTGTGTCTTCATTTCAAAAGACAGGAGTAGGCTTTATGGCCCAAGGCAGAAAGATTCAGAAAAATTTTAAAAATACAGTTCGGTTAATTTCTAAGAAACCTTACAAGGATAAGACCTTAAAGTTAGAGAGAGTGGAGTTTTATACTTATAAAACTATTAGGACAGTCTTTGGAGAGTTAGAACTCCTCTTTTCTTACCTCGTGGATTTTTCACTTCCACAGGTGGGCTTAATTTCCCAACCCCTTACTAGTACTTATCAAACAGTGTTTATTTTTAGAATGGTTTGGAAAATTGCTGTTTTAATCACTAGAATAAATAGACAGTGTGTGATCTTTGACCCAGGAGGAAAAGTAATATCAGATTTATTGATTCACACTCCTGAAGTACAATTCAGTATCAGAAATTCAAACTTTGATTTTAGGCAAAAGAATTCAGGGATATCATGAACTGAAGCTTTTATAGCTAAGTGTCCTTTTTTCATTAACTGTAGAGTGGCAGACCACTGAAAAGGTATCAACTCTTTTAAGAACTTCGAGAGTGAGTGAGAAAGCGCTCAGATAAATATACCCTGCATGTCCATTTTCAGAGTGGACCTTCAAATCATTTATAATCAGGCTGCTAGAATCTTATATTTGCAAATTGTGATAACTAAAGAGGAAGCTAGAGCATGGCAGAAGGCTACATAGCTTATCTTTCTTTCACTCTCCTATATTCCCTATAGGACAAAACCCTTATGGTTTGAAATTTAATGTTTTAAGACCAATGGACATTATGGATTCATTCCAATCTGGAGAAGCGGCTAAGCATGTGATCAACCATTTTTCCATTGTAGGAATCTCACATGCATTTAAGACAGGTTATGGATTGGCTTATGAATATTTTGCTTTTAGATGTTTTTGCATTAAATTTGATTTTGTCCATTCCATTGGCATTTCTTTTTTTTTTTTTTTTTTTTTTTAATTTTTTTTTATTATATATATATATATATATATTTTATAATATTATCCCTTGTATTCATTTTTCCAATTTACCCCCCCTCCCTCTATTCCCTCCCCCCGACGACAGGCAATACCATACATTTTACATGTGTTACAATATAGTCTAGGTACAATACATGTGTGCGAATATCACTTTCTTGTTGCACAATAAACATTAGAATCCGAAGGTACATGCAACCTGGGCAGACAGATATTAGTGCTAACAATTTTCATTCCCCTCCCAATGTTTCTTCTCTGGGTGCAGCTACTTCTGTCCATCATTGATCAACTGGAAGTGAGTTGGATCTTCTTTATGTTGAAGATTTCCACTTCCATCAGAATACATCCTCATACAGCATTGTTGTTGAAGTGTACAGTGATCTTCTGGTTCTGCTCATTTCACTCAGCATCAGTTGATTTAAGTCTCTCCAGGCCTCTCTATATTCCTCCTGCTGGTCATTTCTTACCGAGCAATAATATTCCATAACCTTCATATACCACAATTTACCCAACCATTCTCCAACTGATGGACATCCATTCATCCTCCAGTTTCTAGCTACAACAAAAAGAGCTGCCACAAACATTTTGGCACATATATGTCTCTTTCCGCTCTTTAGTATTTCTTTGGGATATAATCCCAGTAGTAGCGCTGCTGGGTCAAAGGGTATGTGTAGTGAGCTGTCGTCTCTAGAAGCTGCTGGATCGCTCTCTGGGAAGAGATCTGCTGTGTCTTCTACTCAAATCTCTCCGACAGATTCTTCTTCCTGTAATGAACCGTTGTCTCCAGGCAGTTGCTGTTAACTCTTGTCCAAAGAAGTGACTTCCCTTCCTGCAGAGAGCCCCGTCAAGCCTGATGCAATTCAGAGTCTTCCTTCTTGAATCCTGGCTCTGAATCTCCTCCAGCTCTTATCCTTCTCCAGGCCGATCTGCTGTCTGCGCCCATTGCTGTCTCTTTTTATCCTCCCAGAGAATGGGCGTGGGATAATGCAAGGGCTTCTGGGAAGAACCACCCCAGCCAATGAGCTTGCCCCCTCTATCAAGTCAACCTGAGTTCTCACCTTGTAATTGTCCAGAAAACCTGAATTCTCACCTTGTCACCATCCAGACAACCTCAGTTCTCACCTAGTAATCCCAACATCTCCCCCTTTCTTTTGATTTAGAACATAGGACAGTCATGACCTTGAAACATAAATCCATCAATATGGGAAGTATTACAGATAATTACATAAATTACATAAGCACATAGTAACATAGTAACATAACACATGCTAGAAGTATATAACATAATCATAATCATAAATTGAAAATTTATAAATGTCCATAAGTCCATTGTCCATTATTCTCATCTTGTGTGAGGAAGTCCAATGATTCCTGCTGGTTTTTAAGTTCTTTAACAGTCTTCTTATTATCCATGCTCTTTCAGTGTCAGATGTTTCTTAGATCTTCTCCTTTATTTTGAGGTCTTTCTCTTTTTCTGTCTCTCTCTGATGGACAAGGCGAATATGACTTGTTGGCACCCATCTGATTCCTTCTCCTGCTGAAGAAATACAAGCAAACCCTCTCTCCCAGGCAGTTAACCTATCTAATTTCCTTCTATTTACCACTTTCTAAATCTCTTCTCATCATCTGACAATTACATTGGAGTTGTTCGCACTGGGCACAGCCCTGTTGGTTTAAAAGGCCTGTATTCTCCCCAAGTGTAATCCATTTTTGCAATCTGATTGCCTTTTGACTGACTTATCAGGTAATCCCTTTCTGCCATGTGATTGCTTCTCTGCTGATTGATTAAATCAGAGTCCTGGCCTTCTAAAGGCTCTTTAGGTGTAACATCAGCTGCCATCATGCCCCAAGTCTTTTTTGCCTGGGGCCCTGGACCTGGGCCCCTCATCCCGTTTCCCTGAATTAGTTTACACTCTGATGCCCAATGGAGTCCTCTGTTGCATTTTGGACATGGGGTTTTAGGTCTTCTTTCACCCTGTCTTCTCACTGTATCTCCATACCTACACTGAGCTCTTAGATGCCCAATTTTTCCACATTGAAAACATCGCCGAGTTTCTCTAGAAGGCCCTTGCCAGAAGGGACCCTGTCTCTCCACGTTCATCATTGTCCGGGTGTAAAAAGCATTTGTTCCCACTGTAGCACAGCGTCTTATGATCTCCTCTAAAGGAGCATCTTTGTCTAATCCCCATATAATTCTTTTGCAAATCTCATTGGCATTTTCCTTAGCCAGATGTTTGGTCATTATTTCTGTAGCTGCATTTTCTCCAATAGTTCTTTTGACAGCAGTTTGCAAACGTCCCACAAAATCTGCAAAAGGTTCATTGGGACCTTGCTGTATTTTAGTGAAAGCCTCTCCACGATCTTTCTGTCCAGGAAGGACACCCCAAGCTTTTATTGCAGCCTTAGCAATTTGTTCATATATTGTCATGGTATAATTAATCTGTTCCGAATTCTCTCCATATTGACCTTCACCAGCTAAGTGCTCAAAAGTGAATTGTGTGAGTTAACACACACTGACTTGAATTTTACATAATTCATGAAATTCCGCAAGCCATAATAAATTTTCTCCAGGTTCCAGACATGTCCTTGCTATGGATTTCCAATCATTTGGGGTTAGGACTTCATAAGACAAACCATCTAGTAACATTTTGACATAAGCTGATGTAGCCCCATAAAGGGTACAACCTTTTTTCAAATCCTTAATTTTATTCAAATCTAAAGGTGCATATCTTCTCCTTTTTTTACCTACAGAGTCAATCTCTTCAATCACAGGATATGCATGTATAAAATCACTTATATCCTGTCCTTCTCTCTTAGCTTTAACCAATGCTTTTTCTAATCTTGTCATAGGCTTAGACTGCTTCACAGGCAATTCTGTTTGTGTTTCTGCCTCTTCCTCTCCTTCTTCTTGCTCCACCCCTGAAGGGTTAATTGAGGGAGGAGATGGGAGGTGCTCCTGTTGCTGTTGCTCAGAATTGTACTTAACTTCATTGTTATCTGATTCATCCTTTTCACCTAGTTTAGTTGACACCTCCCCATTTTGCTCCTTCATCTCTTCCTTTAGAATAACATTGTTTAAAGCCAATTGGATTACATTGTATATATGAATTGTATCTTTGGAAATTGAGTTTGGCCTGGAATTGTAGTGTTCACCTAATTGCTTTCCTACTAATTCCCATTCATCTGGATCCAATTCTTCTTCCAGAGAAAAAGAAGGACATATGACCTTCACAGTTCTTAAAAGTTCAGTAATCTCCTCTAAAATTATAATCAATCCTTGGCTTTTCATAACCTTGATGATGCTCTCTAAACATTTTCCTTGAACAGAAGGTGTTTGCCCCATTTCACTATAAGAGATTCCTGGTTTAGTCCTTAACAAGTTAAGTTCCTTATTTATCTATTAGCACACTCACTTAATCTTTAACAAAGTTTCCTTGTTACTCACGGTTCTGGGTTAGAGAGACTGAGATCTGGATGGGAGGCTTTTCCACTGAAATCAGGACCGTGTCTGTCCCTGTTCGGGCGCCAAATTGCGAGGGTCTGGTCTAGCTCCTCTTGTCAGGATAAGCAAAAGTCCTTGCCCCACGTTGGGCGCCAATTGTAGCGTGCTGTCGTCTCCAGAAGCTGCTGGATCGCTCTCTGGGAAGAGATCTGCTGTGTCTTCTACTCAAATCTCTCCGACAGATTCTTCTTCCTGTAATGAACCGTTGTCTCCAGGCAGTTGCTGTTAACTCTTGTCCAAAGAAGTGACTTCCCTTCCTGCAGAGAGCCCCGTCAAGCCTGATGCAATTCAGAGTCTTCCTTCTTGAATCCTGGCTCTGAATCTCCTCCAGCTCTTATCCTTCTCCAGGCCGATCTGCTGTCTGCGCCCATTGCTGTCTCCTTTTATCCTCCCAGAGAATGGGCGTGGGATAATGCAAGGGCTTCTGGGAAGAACCACCCCAGCCAATGAGCTTGCCCCCTCTATCAAGTCAACCTGAGTTCTCACCTTGTAATTGTCCAGAAAACCTGAATTCTCACCTTGTCACCATCCAGACAACCTCAGTTCTCACCTAGTAATCCCAACAGGTATGCACAGTTTGATAACTTTTTGGGCATAATTCCAGATTGCTCTCCAGAATGGCTGGATTCTTTCACAACTCCACCAGCAATGTATTAGTGTCCCAGTTTTCCCACATCCCCTCCAACATTTGTCATTATTTGTTCCTGTCATCTTAGCCAATCTGACAGGTGTGTAGTGGTATCTCAGAGTGGTCTTAATTTGCATTTCTCTGATCAGTAGTGATTTGGAACACTCTTTCATGTGAGTGGATATAGTTTCAATTTCTTCCTCTGAGAATTGTCTGTTCATATCCTTTGACCATTTATCAATTGGAGAATGGTTCGGTTTCTTATAAATTTGGGTCAGTTCTCTATATATTTTGGAAATGAGACCTTTGTCAGAACCTTTGTTTTTAAAAATATTTTCCCAATTTGTTACTTCCCTTCTAATCTTGTTTGCATTAGTATTATTTGTACAGAAACTTTTTAGTTTGATGTAATCAAAATCTTCTATTTTGTGATCAATAATGATCTCTAGTTCTCCTCTGGTCATAAATTCCTTCCTCCTCCACAAGTCTGAGAGGTAGATTATCCTCTGTTCCTCTAATCTATTTATTATCTCCCTCTTTATGCCTAAATCATGGACCCATTTTGATCTTATCTTGGTATATGGTGTTAAGTGTGGATCCATATCTAATTTCTGCATTGGCATTTCTTATAATCCTACCAGTCAAGTCATTACTGGACAGACTATATCCCCAAGATGTTCTCTTCTAAACAAGAGAAGGGAATTTTGGGATATACACAAGCTGTGGCAAGACATATATGTGATTGCTTGCAATTTTTAAATTTTGATTTTACATTTTTAAACTCGGTTTTACATTTTTTAAAGTATTTTGATTTTATATTTTCAAAGTTATTTTGATTTTACATTTTTAAATTATTTCCATTTTATGTTTTTAACTTCTTTGCATTTTACCTTAGCAATGTACTTCTGGCATACACACACAGAAAGTGCAGCTAAGTGACAGACTGACTAACTTTTGTCTGACTTTTGCTAATCTTTTTGACAAGAACTTTGCTTCCACTGTGATGTGGGAAAGGCCTGGATGGCATTTGGAAAGGCCTAAGCTGAGCCAGAGTTTGGGGCCCCAGGTACATTCCTTCCTAGGTGCAGATCCAGCAGCAGAGGAGTTGATCCCTACCAGAGACATTTGTGAACTGGGGAGCCAAGAGAAGGACCAGACAACAACCTAGAGGGACCAGCCAGATGTCAGCAGCCCTCCAGATGCTGATGACAGCAATATCCCTCCTGACCATGACACCAGAGACAGCAGACACAGCTCCAGTGTAGCAGCTGAAATGGACTGTTTTGGGTGATATGCGATATAAATACTATAAATGGACAATGGGCCTGCTTGCTTCTCCCATGGCTACTTGCCATATGGTGGTCTGGGGAGAGGCTTTGCCCTATGCTTTCTATTGATGCTTTTAAATTAGTGGGTTAAAAACCAACACATCCACCTGCCATTGTTATTGAGACAATGTTTCTGGACATGACTTTGCTTATGTGCATCTGTGAAACTAGAATTGCTATAGAATTGTGAAAAGTGAAATAGAGAATTGTGATAAGTTAGAATTGCTCTAGAATTGTGAAAAGTGCAATAGAGAATTGTGAGGAACTAGAACTGGTCTAGAATTGTGACAAGTGTCATGTGTGTAAGTGAACTAGAATTGTGACAACCTACCTCACTGATATTTACTTGTTAACTAGAATTGTGATGTTTTATGTTGTTGACTTCCCACCTCAGTGTTGACACCCTACCTCATTGGCATCCAACCTCTTTGCTTATTATCTCCTTGAGTATGACTTTAATGAATGGGTTGAACACTTGGCCACTGTTGAGCCTAGTTCTCATTGTCATACTTCTTTTTACTGATCTGCTGCTTTGTCCCTCCTTGGGCATAACACTCTGTCATCTCATGGATCAAGTGAACTATAGCTGGTGCTAAAAGTTTAGCTTGATGAGATGTGCGGTTCCCACAAAACAAGAGAAGGGAATTGTAAGGATGCGGTTCCCACAAAACAAGAGAAGGGAATTGTAAGGGTCCTTTAAATGGGCGGCCACAGCACAACAGGAGATTGAGTGGCCCAGAAGTAATCTCTGTGGATATAGGACTGCCCTGTGGGTGGGATCCTGGCCATATTGAGATAGCTTCGTAATGGGTGGCGGCTCTCTTGCAAGTCCTTTATAAGCCCACTGCAGATAGCAAGTCACTCTCTTTAACCTGGCTCCCTAGCCTGGGGTAGCCAAGCCAAGCTGATGGATAGCCAAGAGAGGTAAGAAGTTTGGTAGTGAACACGTGGGTCTTCAGACCAGGTATTCACTAGGGAGCTAACAAGTCAGGGAATTAAGTCACAGCATTATGTGAGTAGGTATAATAAAGGCTTTTAAGATTACACGTGGCTGTTCTTGAGTGCGCTACCGGTTATTAAACTATAGATTCAGGAAATCGTGGCCAGAGACCTTTGAAGGCCTCAAAGGAGGTGAGCCGGGTACAGTTGACACTGCAAATGTCAGTGGTCAAAGGTACTCTGTTGGGCCTAGGACAGACTAGTAATTGTAACTGCCAGGAGGGCATATTACAATTTTTCTTCTAGTTTTCTTGTGAGAGTCTTTTAAATTTCTTCTATGATCATATCCCCCTTTGGGGATTCATCTGGAGACAGTCTGTTTTTAGTCTCCTCAGGGTTTAAAGTCGGTTCTCTATCATATAGAATTTATCAATAGTTAGAGCACATTTTAAATTTTTGCTCATTTTGTCATAGAAGAATCAACTAAAACAAACTAACAAAAAAATGCACTCTGGTTTTTTTTCAGAGTGGAGGGGTGGCTTGGATGGTATTACTGAGCCTCCTCTACAAACTGCAGGATCAGCAGTGAGGCACTACCAGGACAGTAATGTCTGTGCTGTGTCTGCATTCTAAGACTCTGAGAGTGTTCTGAGTCACTCCAGGTGTGTGTGGCCAGGTCCTGAGAGACCCTAGCTTTTCAGAGTTATAGTCTTTACCCTTTGTGTTTATAGCTTCTCTGATGATATACTGGCTTGCTGCCAGGACAAAGTAGCCACAGAAATGGCTGATATCACACCCCACACCCCTCAGGTCTGCTCAGTGTGAGCTGCCTTCTGTACTCTCACTGCCTGTTTTCACTATGTGCCTGATCTAACTGTCCCCACCCACGAGCAAAAACAGGTAGGTAGTTATTTGGAGTTTTTTTTTCAATCAAGCACTAATTCTAAGGCCTTGTCATGAAAAAAAAAATATTCTGAGAGCAAGATGGAGCTTGAGTAGATATGTGTGTCCTTTCCACCATCTTGGTGGGAAGTCTGTCACATATTATTGATATTGCCATGTACAGTGATGTACTGGTTTTGTTCATTTCACTTAGCATCAGTTCATGTGAGTGTCTCCAGGCTTCTCTGAAAACATCCTGGTGATAATTACTTATAAAACAATAATATTCCATAACATTTATATACCATAACTTATTCAGCCATTCTCTCACTGATGGGCATCCACCCAGTTTCCAGTTTTTTGCTACTACCACAAGGGCTGCCACAAAGATTTTTTTCCACATATGGATGTATCCCTTTCCCTCCTTTAAGATCTCTATAGGATGTAAGCCAAGTAGAAACAGTATTGGATCAAAGAGCATGCATAGACTGATAACTTTTTGAGCATAATTCTAAATTGCTTTCCAGAATGGTTGTATCCATTTACAGTTCTACCAACAACATATTAGTGTCCCATTTTTCCTACATGCCCTTCAACATTCATCATTACCTTTTCCTGCCATCTTAGCCAATCTGAGAGGTATGGAGTGGTATTTCAAAATTGTCTTAATTTGCATTTCTCTGATCAATAATGATTTAAAGCATCTTTTCATATGACTAGAAATAATTTTAATTTCTTCATCTGAAAATTTTCTGTTCATATTCTTTGGCTACTTATCAGTTGGAGAATGGCTTGAATTCTTATAAATGTGAATTAATTCTCTATATGTTTTAAAAATGAGGCTTTTATCAGACTCTCTTTGAATGTAAAAATGTTTTTTTCCAGTTAATTGTTTCCCTTCTAATCTTGTCTTCATTAGTTTTTTTTTTTTTTTTTTTTTTTTTTGGTTACAAAATTTTTTAACTTAATTATCATCAAAATTATCTTATTCTTGTTCAATAATGAACTCCAGTTATTCCTTGGCCACAAAGCCCTTCCTTCTCCACAAATCTGAGAGGTATACTATCCTTTGTTCTTCTAATTTGTTTATAATATCACTCTTTATGTCTAAATCATGAACCCATTTCAATCTTATCTTAGTATATACAATATTAGGTGTGGGTCAATGCGTAGTTTCTGCCATACTAGTTTTCAATTTGCCAAGCAGCTCATGTGAAATAGTGATTCTGTCCCTCCCCACCAAAACTGGGGTTTTGGAGTTTGTCAAACATTAGATTACTGTAGTCACTGACAATTTTGTCCTGTGAACCTAACCTATTCCAATGATTGATTGCTCTATTTCTTAGCCAGTATCAAGTTGTTTTGATGACCATTGCTTTGTAATATAGTTTTAGATCTGGCACAGCTGAGCCATCTTTATTTGCATTTTTTTTCATTAATTCCCTCAAAGTTCTTGACCTTTTGTTCTTACAGATGAAATTTGTAAATTTTATTTTTATAGATCTATAAAATAATTTCTTGAGAGTTTGATTGATGTGGCACTGAGCAAGCAGCTCAATTAAGGTAATCTTGTCTTTTTTATTATATTAGTTTGGCCTATCCATGAGCACTTTATATTTTTCCAATTGATTAAATCTGACTTTATTTGTGTGGAAAGTGTTTTGTACTTATGTTCATATATTTCCTGACTTTCATTGGCAATTACACCACCCAATATTTTATATTATCTATATTTATTTTAAATGGAATTCTCTTTATATCTCTTGCTGTTGGGTGAGTTATGTGAATTTATTTTGTATCTTACAACTTTACTAAAAGTTGAGAATTGTTTCTAGTTGTTTTTTAGTTGATTCTCTAGGGTTCTTTAAGTATACCATCATATCATCTGCAATGAGTGAGAATTTGGTTTCCTCATTTCCTACTCCAATTCCTTTTACCTAATAATGGCGATAGTGGGCAACCTTCCTCATCTTATTGGGAATGGTTCTAGTTTGTCCCCATTACATATATGCTTGCTGATGGTTTTAAATAGATGCTACTGATCATTTTAAAGAAAAGTCCATTTATTCCTATACTCTCTGTTTTTTTTTTTTTTTAAATAGGAATGGGTGTTGGATTTTATCAAATGCTTTTTCTGCAGATATTGAGATAATTATATGAATTTTGTTAATTTGGTTATTGATATAATCAATTATTCTATTAGTTTTCCAAATATTGAACCACTGGCTCTTTTTTCATAATAAAAGTGCTTAAATACATAATTTTTCTTTCAAATACTATTTTGGCTTTATTCTCAAATCTACTATGCCAAAAATCTTGGTATGTTGTTTGCTGTCATTAGATTAGTTAAAAAAGTTAAAATAGCTTTTTATTTTTTCAATATTCATGTAAAGATAGATTTCAACATTTACCCTTTCAAATTCTTATATTACAAATTTTTTTCTCTCCCTTCCCACTTTCCCCTACCTTAGACAGCAAATACTCTAACATATGCAATTCTTCTAAACATATTTGCACATTTATCAACTGTACAAAAAAATAACCAGATCAAAAGGGGAAAAAACAAGAAATAAAAAAAAATCAAAGCAAATAATAACAATAAAGGTGAAAATATTACATTGTGCTCCACATTGAGTCCCCATAGTCCCCTCTGGAGGCAAATGGTTCTCTTCCTTACAAATCTATTGAAATTGCCTTGAAGCACTTTATTGTTGAAAAAAAAAAAAAGACCAACACAGTTGATAATCACATAATCTTATTGTTTCTGTGTATAATGTTCTCTTGGTTCTGTTCACTTCACTTAGCATCAGTTTATGAAAGTCTCTCCAGGCCTTTCTGAAATCAGCCTGCTGATGTTGTTGTTGTTGTTGTTGTTGTTGTTGTTGTTGTTGTTGTTGTTTTCTTAATACAACAATACTATTCCATTACATTCACATACTACAACTTATCCAGTCATTTCCAAACTGATGGACATCCTCTCAGCTTCTACTTCCTTGTCACTACAGAAAGGACTGCTCAAACATGTGGTTCTTTCCCCCTTTTTATGATCTCTCTGGGATTGACTCAGTAGAGGTATTGCTGGATAACAAGATATATAGAGTTTGATAGCCCTTTGGGCATAGTTCCAAATTGCTCTCCAGAAGGATCGAATGATTTCACAACTCCACAAACAATGCATTAGTGTCCCAGTTTTCCCACATTTCCTCTAACATTTATCATTATGTTTTCCCATATAAGAGGTATAAAGTGATAACTCAGAGCAATTTGAATTTCTCTAATCAATAATAATTTAGAGCATTTTTCATATATAATTATCTTTAATGAAATTATTTATCATTTCTATGATTTGCTCCTTGAGCAAATTATGATTTTGCTTAGGATTAGATCATCTAATTTCCAGTTTATTTTTTAATATCTTTCCAATGGTTCTTTACTTAATGTTGCATTGCATTATTTGTAGCAAAAGGAAACACATACATACATATATATATATACATATATATATGAAACTTTTTTTTTACATCTGCTGGTAATGTTTTTATGTTCTAAGCTATTTTTGATAGTGGTGTTCCACATAGATGAAATATATTCATGCATACATATATATATATACATACACATTATATATACTTTTCTATTTCAACATATTCTCTCACCATAGTTCTCTGCCTCTTCTTAATAAAATACTTGTGAATATGCCATAATCTAATTTAATTTAGAGTTAGTCAAAGACAAAGATATAGCTCAAAGTGTAGTTAGAGAAAAAAAAACACTTTTTTATTGTTAATTTCTAGTCCTATTAGCAGCAGGTAGATGGAATCGTGGCTAGAGTAATAAAGCTGTCATTAAGAAGAATTGTGGTCAAATCTGTCCTTAAACTCTTACAACTTTGTGATCCTCAGCAAATTAATTAACTGTGTGCTTCAGTTTCTTGATTTGTCAAAATGAGCTAGAAAAGGAAATAACAAGCTACTCTAATATATTTGTTAAGATAATCCCAAAAGGAGTTATTAGAACAGAGACATGACTAAAAGCAATTAAACAACAACTAATCAGCATTGGTATTGGAACCAATATTAACCTATTCTGGAGAGCCAATTGCTTTCAATGTTTGCAGAAGTAATATAAATCAGGGCTGGATTTCTTAGTTGGTTGATTTTCTAGATTTAATAAAGTGATAAAAGAAATCTTATTAATGCAAATTAAATATATGTATATATTTCCCCCTAGTGAATTGAACATTTATTAGCATATTATTGGTTATACATATACCTAATAATTCAGCATATGTAGTAACTATAACTTGGGTATAACTTAACTCACATAAGGATACATTTACCTCTCCTTGGACAGATGACCTTTTGAATAAATCCCATGAATAACTTTTCTGTAAATACTCCAATTGTGATAGGAATAATAATAACCCACACCAATGTGACACATTATTTCCTTTGAGCCTTATTTCAATTCTATTAAATAGGTACGATTTTACAGATGAGGAAACTGGTACTGCCATTATCATCACCTGCTTGTAACGTTTTTATATGTTAAGCTATTTTTCATAGTGGTGTTCCACATAGATCATTATATACATATTTATATATATATATATATAAAACAAGTGGAGGAAATGAGGCTGAGAGATTAAAGGACATTATCATCATAATACAACTAGTAAATATCTAAGATGAGATTCAAATTCTGGCTTTCCTTAGTCCAGGTCTAATACTCTAATCACTGCAGCAAAATCATTTAATGATCTTTTCATCATTTTTGTAATCTAGGAATTTTTATGCGTTGTTCCTTAGTCAATGTGAGTACTTGAGGGCATGATATTCAATGAGGCAGGACAATTGAATTAAAGAGCAGATAAGTGCTACCAGAAGAATTAATATAGGGGTAATACCAGTACCCATGTCCCTAGCATTATGCTGCTTTTCCTGAAATTAAAAAATTGGAAGAAGTGATCTCAGAGTACATTCTGAAATCTGAATAAAAAGAAATAAAAGATATTAACTTTCCTTTGTTTTTTTAATACAAATTCTCTCCAGTGAGAGAATTTCTTTCCAACTTTGGAAAACCAGCAGGATTCTCAGCCTCTGGGAAAGTGAAATAGAAAATATTTCCATTTTTTTTCAAAGGGCTTGCTATCCCCAAATTTTACCCACTCCCTTGGCTGCTTTAAAGTTAAGGTTTAAAGAAATTATAAAAATGTTTTTGAGCTTAAAGACTGCTTTTGAATGGAAGGGATCATTCTCAGAATTCCATTATGTTATTTGTAATTTTGGTAATTTCTCTTTCTTAAACAAAGTTTTGAAGTTAAACATGGTTTCACTCTTTGGAGACTGCTTAGCCAAAAACACTGTGAGAAAATATTGATATTAAAATTGGTATTTTAAAAGATGGCTGTCTACTTCAGGACAAGCCTGGAATTACTAAAATCATTTTAATTTTCTGAAAACATTCCTGTCTATTCTCCTTCTGTTCAATTTTAGGCGCAATTGAAAGTCTATCCATAGAGTTTATAAAGATACAAAATGACATATTTAATTGAGCAGAGTTGAGCTGCAACACTGAAAGAACTAAGTTCTCATTATTCCTCTGAACATGTACAAGTTCTGAAATCTTTTTTTTTATTAATTGTATAATTATAACATTTTTTTGACAGTACATATGCATAGGTCATTTTTTTTTTGTCATTTTTTTTTTTACAACATTATCCCTTGTACTCCCTTCTGTTCCGAATTTTTCCCCTCCTTTCCTCCACCCCCTCCCCTAGATGGCAGGCATACCCATACATATTAAATATCTTATAGTATATCCTAGGTACAATATATAGGTGCAGAACAGAATTTTCTTGTTGTTGTTGTTGCAAAGGAAGAATTGTATGCAGAAGGTAAAAATAATCTGGGAAGAAAAACAAACAAACAAACAAAAATGCTCATTTCCCAGTGTTCCTTTTCTGGATGTAGCTGATACTGTCCATCATTGATCAATTGGAATTGGATTAGCTCTTCTCTATGTTGAAGATATCCACTTCCATCAGAATACATCCTCATACAGTAACATTGTTGAATTGTATAATGATCTCCTAGTTCTGCTCATTTCACTCAGCATCAGTTGATGTTAAGTATCTCCAAGCCTCTCTGTATACATGCTGCTGGTCATTTCTTACAGAACAATAATATTCCATAAACTTCATATACCATAATTTACCCAACCATTCTCCAATTGATGGGCATTCATTCAATTTCCAGTTTCTAGACACTATAAAAAGGGCTGCCACAAACATTTTGGCACATACAGGTCCCTTTCCCTTCTTTAGTATTTCCTTGGAATATGAGCCCAGTAGTAGCACTGCTGGATCAAAGGGTATGCACATTTTCATAACTTTTGGGGCATAATTCCAGATTGCTCTCCAGAATGGGATTCTTTCACAACTCCACCAACAATACATCAGTGTCCTAGTTTTCCCACAGCCCCTCCAATATTCATCATTATTTCTTCCTGTCAACTTAGCCAATCTGACAGGTGTGTAGTGGTATCTCAGAGTTGTCTTAATTTGCATTTCTCTGATCAATAGTGATTTGGAACACTCTTTCATATGAGTGGAAATAGTTTTAATTTCAGCATCTGAAAATTGTCTGTTCATAACTTTGACCATTTATCAATTGGAGAATGGCTTGATTTCTTATAAATTAAAGTCAATTCTCTGTATATTTTGGAGATGAGGCCTTTATCAGAACCTTTTACTGTAAAAATGTTTTCCCAATTTGTTACTTCCCTTGTAATCTTGTTTGCATGAGTTTTGTTTGTGAAAAACCTTTTTAATTTGATGATATAATCAAAATTTTCTATTTTGTGATCTATAATGATCTCTAGTTCTCCTTTGGAAACAAATTCCTTCCTCCTCCATAAGTCTGAGAGGTAAACTATCCTATGTTCCTCTAATTTATTTATTATCTCCTTCTTTATGCCTAAATCTTGGACCTATTTTGATCTTATCTTAGTATGTGGTGTTAAGTGTGGGTCTATGCCTACTCTCTGCCATACTAATTTCCAGTTTTCCCAGCAGTTTTTGTCAAATAATGAATTCTTATCACAACAGTTGGGATCTTTGGGTTTGTCAAACACTAGATTGCTATTTTTATTCACTATTTTGCCCTGTGAACCTAACCTATTCCACTGATCAACTAATCTGTTTCTTAGCCAATACCAAATGGTTTTGGTGACTGTTGGTTTATCATATAGTTCTAGATCAGGTACAGCTAAACCACCTTCATTTAATTTTTTTTTCATTACTTCCCTTGAAATTCTCGAACTTTTGTTGCTCCCTGTGAATTCTGTTGTTATTTTTTCTAGGTCATTAAAATAGTTTCCTGGGAGTCTGATTGGTATAGCACTAAATAAATAGATTAGTTTAGGGAGTATTGTCATCTTGATTATATTCGCTTGGCCTATCCAAGAGCACTCAATGTCTTTCCAATTATTTAAATCTGACTTTATTTTTGTGGCAAGTGCTTTGTAATTTTGCTCATATAATTCCTGACTTTACTTTGGTAGATATATTCCCAAACATTTTATACTATCGACCATTATTTTGAATGGAATTTCTCTTTGTATCTCTTGCTGTTGGATTGTGTTGGTAATGCATAAAAATGCTGAGGATTTATGTGGATTTATTTTGTATCCTGCAACTTTGCTAAAGTTCTGAATTATTTCTAATAGCTTTTTAGCAGAGTCTTTGGGGTTCTCTAAGTATACCATCATGTCATCTACAAAGAGTGATATGATAGTTTGATTTCCTCATTTCCTACTCTAATTCCTTGAATCTCTTTCTCGGCTCTTATTGCCAAGGTTAGCGTTTCTAATACTATATTGAAAAGTCATGGTGATAGTGGGCAACCTTGTTTCAATCCTGATCTTACTGGGAAAGATTCCAGTGTATCGCCATTACATATGATGTTTACTGACAGTTTTAAATATATGCTCCTTATTATTTTAAGGAATAGTCCATTTATTCCAATACTCTTTTTATTATTTTTATTAGTAGGAATGGATGTTGGATGTTATCAAATGCTTTTTCTGCATCTATTGAGATGATCATATGGTTTTTATTAATTTCATTATTAATATGGTCAATTATACTAATAGTTTTCCTAATATTAAACCAGCCCTGCATTCCTGGTATAAATCCTACTTGATCATCCTGGGGATGATTTTCTGAAGTCTTTTTGCTAATATCTTATTTAAGATTTTAGCAACTATTCATTAAATAGATTGGTCTATAGTTTTCTTTCTCAGTTTTCAATCTTCTTGGTTTAGGTATCAGTACCATGTCTGTGCCATAAAGCAATTTGTTAGGACTCCTTCAATCCCTATTTTTTCAAATAGTTTATATAGCATTGGAGTTAGTTGTTCTTTAAATGTTTGGTAGAATTCACATGTAAATCCATCTGGTCCTGAGGACTTTTTCTTAGGGACTTGGTTAATAGTTTGGTCTATTTGTTTTTCTGAGATGGGACTACTTACTTCTTCCTCTGTTAATCTGGGCAAGCTATATTTTTGAAGGTATTCTTCCATTTAAGTTATCGAATTTATCGGCATAAATTTTTTTTTCAACTTTTTTTTTATTATATATATATATATTTTTTTATAATATTATCCCTTGTATTCATTTTTCCAAATTACCCCCCCTCCCTCTATTCCCTCCCCCCGACGACAGGCAATACCATACATTTTACATGTGTTACAATATAGTCTAGGTACAATACATGTGTGCGAATATCATTTTCTTGTTGCACAATAAACATTAGAATCCGAAGGTACATGCAACCTGGGCAGACAGATATTAGTGCTAACAATTTTCATTCCCCTCCCAGTGTTTCTTCTCTGGGTGCAGCTACCCCTGTCCATCATTGATCAACTGGAAGTGAGTTGGATCTTCTTTATGTTGAAGATTTCCACTTCCATCAGAATACATCCCCATACAGTATTGTTGTTGAAGTGTACAGTGATCTTCTGGTTCTGCTCATTTCACTCAGCATCAGTTGATTTAAGTCTCTCCAGGCCTCTCTATATTCCTCCTGCTGGTCATTTCTTTCTTTTTTTTTTTTTTTTTTTTTTTTTTTTTTTTTTTTTTTACTGTGCATAGAGCTCTGTATTAGGCAATGGAGGAAATACAAAATTTATTCTTATCTTCAGGAGTTTACATATAAGTAGAGAAGTATGGTATGCTTACAATGACTTATGATGGAAAATAACAACTGATAAATCCATGAGGGACAGAATGCATACATACAATGATGAAAATCCATTTCCTCTAGGATCTCAGAAGCATTTCTCTGAATAAGTTTCTTCTACTGTTTGGGAAAAAAGTTCAGACTATAAAGTGCAGCAGATAGACTAGCTTAGCATTTTTGAAGTCAATTGCCTTGGCATCTCTTCATTATCTAAAATAGTATGAATTTCTTTGGGAGACAGTAGGTTGGTTCTCTCATTGGGGGGGAATAAGAAAATGAAATGGTATTTTTTTTCATGAGGCAATTAAGGTTCACTGACTTGCCCAAGTTCACACAGCTAAAAGTGTTAAAAGTCTGAGGCTGGATTTGAACTCCTAACTTTAGGGCCAATGCTTTATCTACTGTGCCATGTAGCTACCTCAAGGTAGTGTTTTTTTTTTTTTTTTCTTTTTTTTTTTTGTTTTTGTTTTTTTTTTTTCTTTTTTTTATTATATATATATATATATATATATATATATATATATATATATATATTTTATAATATTATCCCTTGTATTCATTTTTCCAATTTACCCCCCCTCCCTCTATTCCCTCCCCCCGACGACAGGCAATACCACACATTTTACATGTGTTACAATATAGTCTAGGTACACTACATGTGTGCGAATATCACTTTCTTGTTGCACAATAAACATTAGAATCCGAAGGTACATGCAACCTGGGCAGACAGATATTAGTGCTAACAATTTTCATTCCCCTCCCAGTGTTTCTTCTCTGGGTGCAGCTACCTCTGTCCATCATTGATCAACTGGAAGTGAGTTGGATCTTCTTTATGTTGAAGATTTCCACTTCCATCAGAATACATCCTCATACAGTATTGTTGTTAAAGTGTACAGTGATCTTCTGGTTCTGCTCATTTCACTCAGCATCAGTTGATTTCAGTCTCTCCAGGCCTCTCTATATTCCTCCTGCTGGTCATTTCTTACCGAGCAATAATATTCCATAACCTTCATATACCACAATTTACCCAACCATTCTCCAACTGATGGACATCCATTCATCCTCCAGTTTCTAGCTACAACAAAAAGAGCTGCCACAAACATTTTGGCACATATATGTCTCTTTCCGCTCTTTAGTATTTCTTTGGGATATAATCCCAGTAGTAGCGCTGCTGGGTCAAAGGGTATGCACAGTTTGATAACTTTTTGGGCATAATTCCAGATTGCTCTCCAGAATGGCTGGATTCTTTCACAACTCCACCAGCAATGTATCAGTGTCCCAGTTTCCCCACATCCCCTCCAACATTTGTCATTATTTGTTCCTGTCATCTTAACCAATCTGACAGGTGTGTAGTGGTATCTCAGAGTGGTCTTAATTTGCATTTCTCTGATCAGTAGTGATTTGGAACACTCTTTCATGTGAGTGGATATAGTTTCAATCTCTTCCTCTGAGAATTGTCTGTTCATATCCTTTGACCATTTATCAATTGGAGAATGGTTCGGTTTCTTATAAATTTGGGTCAGTTCTCTATATATTTTGGAAATGAGACCTTTGTCAGAACCTTTGTTTTTAAAAATATTTTCCCAATTTGTTACTTCCCTTCTAATCTTGTTTGCATTAGTATTATTTGTACAGAAACTTTTTAGTTTGATGTAATCAAAATCTTCTATTTTGTGATCAATAATGATCTCTAGTTCTCCTCTGGTCATAAATTCCTTCCTCCTCCACAAGTCTGAGAGGTAGATTATCCTCTGTTCCTCTAATCTATTTATTATCTCCCTCTTTATGCCTAAATCATGGACCCATTTTGATCTTATCTTGGTATATGGTGTTAAGTGTGGATCCATATCTAATTTCTGCCATACTAATTTCCAGTTTTCCCAACAGTTTTTTCCGAATAATGAATTTTTATCCCTAATGTTGGAATCTTTGGGTTTGTCAAAGATTAGATTGCTATAGACGTACCCTTTTTTGTCCTTTGTATCTAATCTGTTCCACTGATCTACCGGTCTATTTCTTAGCCAATACCAAATGGTTTTGGTGACTGCTGCTATATAATATAGCTTTAGATCAGGTACACTTAGACCACCTTCCTCTGAGTTTTTTTTCATTAGTTCCCTTGCAATTCTTGACCTTTTATTCTTCCATATGAATTTTGTTGTTATTTTTTCTAGGTCATTAAAATAGTTTCTTGGGAGTCTGATTGGTATAGCACTAAATAAATAGATTAGTTTGGGGAGTATTGTCATCTTTATTATATTCGCTCGGCCTATCCAAGAGCACTGAATGTCTTTCCAATTATTTAAATCTGATTTTATTTTTGTGGCAAGTGTTTTGTAATTTTTCTCATATAATTCCTGACTTTTCTTTGGTAGATGGATTCCCAAATATTTTATACTCTCAACATTTGTTTGGAATGGAATTTCTCTTTGTATCTCTTGCTGTTGCATTTTGTTAGTGATATATAAAAATGCCGAGGATTTATGTGGATTTATTTTGTATCCTGCCACTTTGCTGAAATTTTGAATTATTTCTAGTAGCTTTTTAGCAGAGTCTTTGGGGTTCTCTAAGTATACCATCATGTCATCTGCAAAAAGTGATAGTTTAATTTCCTCATTTCCTACTCTAATTCCTTGAATCTCTTTCTCGGCTCTTATTGCCGAGGCTAGCGTTTCTACTACTATATTGAATAGTAATGGTGATAGTGGGCAACCTTGTTTCACTCCTGATCTTACTGGGAAAGGTTGCAGTTTATTTCTATTGCATATTATGCTTACTGACGGTCTTAAATATATACTCCTGATTATTCTAAGGAATAATCCATTTATTCCTATACTCTCAAGAGTTTTTAGTAGGAATGGATGTTGGATTTTGTCAAATGCTTTTTCTGCATCTATTGAGATGATCATATGGTTCTTATTAATTTGATTATTAATATGGTCAATTATATTAATAGTTTTCCTAATATTAAACCAGCCCTGCATTCCTGGAATAAATCCTACTTGATCATAGTGTATTATCTTGGAGATGATTTTCTGAAGTCTTTTTGCTAATATCTTATTTAAGATTTTAGCATCAATATTCATTAAGGAGATTGGTCTATAGTTTTCTTTCTCAGTTTTCGATCTACCAGGTTTAGGTATCAGTACCATGTCTGTGTCATAAAAGGAGTTTGGTAGGACTCCTTCATCCCCTATTTTTTCAAATAATTTATATAACATTGGGGCTAATTGTTCTTTAAATGTTTGGTAGAATTCACATGTGAATCCATCTGGCCCTGGGGATTTTTTCCTGGGGAGTTGATTAATAGCTTGTTCTATTTCTTTTTCTGAAATGGGACTATTTAAGCAATTTATCTCCTCCTCTGTTAATCTAGGGAGCCTATATTTTTGGAGAAAGTCATCCATTTCACTTAAGTTATCAAATTTATTGGCATAAAGTTGGGCAAAGTAACTCCTTATTATTTCTCTAATTTCCTCTTCATTGGTGGAAAGATCCCCCTTTTCATTTGTAAGACTATCAATTTGATTTTCCTCTTTCTTTTTTTTGATCAAATTTACCAAAGGTTTATCTATTTTATTGGCTTTTTCATAAAACCAACTCTTGGTTTTATTTATTAATTCAATAGTTTTTTTACTTTCAATTTTATTGATTTCTCCTTTTAATTTTTGTATTTAGAGTTTAATTTTTGGTTGGGGGTTTATAATTTGGTCTTTTTCTAGCCTTTTAAGTTGTAAGCCCAATTCGTTAATCTTCTCTTTCTCAATTTTCTTTAAATAAGCCTCTAAAGATATAAAATTTCCCCTTATTACTGCTTTAGCTGCATCCCAAAGATTTTGATATGATGTCTCATCATTATCATTATCTTGGGTGAAATTGTTAATTGTTTCTATAATTTGCTCTTTCACCCAGTCATTCCTTAAGATGAGATTATTCAGTTTCCAATTTTTTGGTCTATTCACCCCTAACTTTTTACTGAATGTAGCTTTTATTGCATTGTGATCTGAGAAGAAGGCATTTATTATTTCTGCCTTCCTACATTTAATTTTGAGATCTTTATGTCCTAATATATGGTCAATTTTTGTATAGGATCCATGAACTGCTGAGAAGAAAGTATATTCCTTCCTATTGCCATTCAGTTTTCTCCAAAGGTCTATCATACCTAGTTTTTCTAATGTTCTATTTACTTTTTTAATTTCTTTCTTGTTTGTTTTGTGGTTTGATTTGTCTAAATCTGAGAGTGCAAGGTTGAGATCTCCCACTATTATAGTTTTACTGTCTATTTCTTCTTGCAGTTCTCTTAACTTTTCCTTTAGAAAGTTAGATGCTATACCACTTGGTGCATATATGTTTAGTATTGATATGGCTTCATTATTTATGCTACCTTTCAGCAGGATATAGTTTCCTTCCTTATCTTTTTTAACGAGATCTACTTCTGCTTTTGCTTGATCTGAGATAAGGATAGCTACCCCTGCTTTTTTGGCTTTACCTAAAGCATAATAGGCTCTGTTCCAACCTTTTACCTTTACTCTGTATGTATCTCCCTGCTTTAAGTGTGTTTCCTGTAGACAACATATAGTAGGGTTCTGCTTTTTGATCCAATCTGCTATCCGTCTCCGTTTGATGGGATCGTTCATCCCATTTACATTTACAGTTAAAATTACTAATTCTGTATTTCCTGCCATCGTATTATCCCCAGATTATACTTTTTTCCCTTGACCCCCCTGATCCCCCTCCCCGATATTTAATTTACAGACCCCCCCTTGTGACGCGCAACCCTCCCTCTTTTTTTTTTTTTTTTTTAGGATCCCTCCCCCCTCCCTCCAAGTCCCTTCACTTATTCTCCTTTTCCTTTCCCCTTTTCCTCTCCCCCCTTTTAATGAGGTGAGAGAAAATTCTCTGAAAAACAAATATGTTAATTATTTACTCTTTGAGCCTCTTCTGATGAGAGTAAGATTCACACAATGATTCTCCCCCTCACTAAGTTCCCTCAGATATGGTGTATTTTCTATGTCTCTTCCTGGGATGTAGTTTCCCTCTTTTTATCACTCCTTCCCCTTTTTCTGAACCGACCTCCTTCCCTTTACCACACCCCCCTTTTTTTCTTTTATATCAGTAAAATCAAATTATCCTTGAGTATTTTTTATATACCCACAACAGAGTTACAGTTCTCAAGGGTTCTCTGTACCTTTTTCTGTTTCTCTTCAATCTTGTGGATGTAGATCAAATTTTTTGTTTAAGTCTGGTTTTTTTTCTTAGAAACATATAGAATTCCTCTGTTTCATTGAATGACCATCTTCTTCCATGGAAAAAGATGCTAAACTTAGCTGGGTAGTTCATTCTTGGTTGCAGTCCTTGATCTTTTGCCTTTCGGAATATCAGGTTCCAGGCCCTTCTATCTTTTAATGTGGAGGCAGCCAGATCTTGGGTGACCCTTATTGTGGCACCTTGGTATTTAAATTGTTTTTTTCTAGCTGCTTGCAGGATTTTCTCCTTTGTGTGGTAATTCTGCAGCTTAGCCACAATATTCCATGGTGTTCTTTTTTTAGGGTCTATTTCAGAAGGAGTTCATTGAATTCTTTCCACATCTACTTTCCCTTCTGTTTCTATTATCTCTGGACAGTTCTCTTTGATAATTTCCTGTAAAATAGAATCTAGGCTCTTTTTTTGGTCATAGTTTTCTGGAAGTCCAATAATCCGCAGATTATCTCTCCTAGATCTATTTTCCAGGTCTATAGATTTTCCCAGTAAGTATTTGACGTTGTTCTCCAGCTTCTCATTTTTTTTTGTTTTGTTTGACTGATTCTTGGGTTCTCTGTGAATCATTCATTTCTATTTGTTCCATCCTGACTTTTAAGGAGTTATTTTCTTCTTTCACAGTTTTTAGTTCTTTTTGTAAATGCCCAATTTCGTTTTTAAATGAATTATTTTGCTCTATTGAGTTTTTTTCCATTTCCCTAATTTTTTTTTTGAGAATTATTTTCTTTTTCCAATTCAGAAATTCTATTTTCTTGAGACTTTTTTATCTTTTCCAATTCAGAAATCCTACTTTCCTGTGTTTTTTTAACCTTTTCTAATTCACTAATTTTGTTTCCCTGCATGTCCTGTGAATTCTTTATTTTTTCCAACTCCAATTTCAGGACGTTGTTATTCTCTATCATAACTTCCCTTTCTTTTCCCCATTTTTCTTCAATCTCCCTCAATTTTTTAAGAGCTTCTTCTAGGAGAGAGTTATGTGATAGGGGGCAGGAATCGTTCCCCTTTAGATTGTTGTCTGTTGATTCTCTGCTATCAACTTCCTCGGGGTTGGATACCCGCTCTTTCTCTGTATAGAAGGAATCTATAGTTTTTCTAGCTTTTTTGCTCATACTTAAAAAAATCTTTTGGGGTCTGTCTCTGGGGTAGGAAATTATTTACTTCTTTACCAGCTTCCTCCCAGACTGGATGGATGCAGCGGCCCCTGCGCCCGAGCTAAGAGAGAGCTCTGGGAGAGAGTTCCCCACCCCCTCCCTGGAAGTGCCTCAGAGGTGATTAGCACTACTGTGCTTCGAGGGCGTAGAATAGTGAAGACAGCACGAATCCCAGCCTATGTGTCCGGGTGGGGAGTGGATGTCTGCAGCAGGTGACGTGAGAAGCCCCTGTGCTCAAACTGGAAGTGTCTGCCAGAAACCGGGGTCCCTAGTTCAAAGGTTCCGCTTCTCTGGGACTTCCTGGAGCTGAGTTCCACTCCCTCCAGCTAAGCTAGGCAGTGTGTGTTGCCTTGGGCCGTATCCACCCACTTGTCAATCTCTTAACTATTCTCAGGTGGTAGCTGAGGCCACAACCCCTGGTGCCGAGTCTGTTGAGTCACCCCCAGGGTCCGGGGAAAATCTAATCTGAGTTTTAAAATATTTTGGCTTTCTCTTCTGAACTGCTAAATAATTAGCAGAGAAGAGCTAACAGCCTGTGCCAGATTCCTTTACCTCAGTGGCTTCTCTGATCCCAGAGCCCCTCCCAGCGCAATGGGCACAGTGTGCCCCTACCCCACCGTCTGTGCTGGTCTTTCTTATTCCTCCCCTGAGAACTGACTTTTCCTGTTGAAACTCCAGATTCTCTTCAGCTGGTAAATCGTGCTTCCAGTCCTTGTGGTATCTATCAGTCCTGAGCTAATTTTGAGACTTAATTTATCTAATTGGTTGTGAGGGAGTGAGGACGTTCACTGAGTCGTGTGTTTCTTCTCCGCCATCTTCGCTCCGCCCCCCATTTATCGGCATAAATTGAGCAAAGTAGCTCCTAACTATTGTTCTAATTTCTTCCTCATTATTGGTGAGTTCACCCTTTTCATTTTCAAGACTAACAATTTGCTTTTCCTCTTTCTTTTTTTTTAATCAGGTTTACTAAGGGTTTGTCTATTTTGTTGGTTTTTTCATAGAACCAACTCTTAGTTTTATTAATTAATTCAATAGTTTTTTTACTTTCAATTTTATTAATCTTACCATTTATTTTTAGAATTTCAAGTATGGTGTTTGTCTGGCGTTTTTAATTTGTTCCTTTTCTAGTAATTTTAGTTGTAAGCCCAATTCGTTGGCCCTCTCTTTCTCTATTTTATGCAAGTAGGCCTGTAGAGATATAACACTTCCCCATATTACTGCTTTGGCTGTATCCCACACATTTTGGTATGATGTCTCATTATTGTCATTTTCTTGGGTGAAGTTATTAATTATGTCTATGATTTGCTGTTTTACCCAATCATTCTTTAGTATAAGATTATTTAGTTTCCAAGTATTTTTTGGTGTATTTTCTCCTGGCTTTTTATTAAATGTAATTTTGATTGCATTGTGGTCTGAAAAGGATGCATTTCCTATTTCTGCCTTACTGCATTTGATTTTGAGGTTTTTATGCCCTAGTATATGATCAATTTTTGTATAGGATCCATGAACTGCTGAGAAGAAAGTATACTCCTTTCTGTCTCCATTTAGCTTTCGCCAAAGATCTATCATATCAAACTTTTCTAGTATTCTATTTACCTCTTTGACTTCTTTCTTTTTTATTTTGTAGTTTGATTTATCTAATTCTGACAGTGCAAGGTTGAGATCTCCCACTATTATAGTTTTGCTATCTATTTTTTCTTGCAGCTCTCTTAATTTCTCTTTTAAGAATTTAGATGCTGCACCACTTGGTGCATATATGTTTAATATTGATACTGCTTCATTATTGATGCTGCCCTTTAGCAGGATACAATGCCCTTCCTTATCTCTTTTAATTAGATCAATTTTTGTTTTTGCTTGATCTGAGATGAGGATGGCTACTCCTGCTTTTTTGGTTTTGCCTGAAGCATAATAGATTCTGCTCCACCCTTTTACTTTTAGTTTGAATGTCTCACCCTGTTTCAGGTGTGTTTCCTGTAAACAACATATAGTAGGATTCTGACTTTTAATCCAGTCTGCTAACTGCTTCCTCTTTATGAGGCAGTTTGCCCCATTCACATTTATGGTTAGAAGGACTAATTCTATATTACTTGCCATCCTATTAACCCCTGCTTATGCTTTTCCCCTTTCCTTTCCTCTTACCCCCCTACCCAGTATTAAAATTGTGAACATCACTTGATTTTCACAGCCCTCCGTTTTTAGGATCCCTCCCCCACCTTAAAGATCCTCCCCTTATTTTACCCCTTTTCCTCGAAATTACTGTATTCCCTTCCCCTTAGCTTACTCCTTCCCTTTTACTTTTCAGTGAAGTGGAAGAAGTTTCACCATAAATCGAATATGTCTATTGATACACACTATGTTCATCTCCCTCCTTTCTTTCTCTCAGATAAAATAGGTTACCTTTGCCTCTTCATGAGATGTAGTATCACCACTTTACACTTTTTTATGATATAATTTCCTTTCCATCTCTAGTTTCTAAGACAAATTATACATTTGTTCTTTACATATTTTTTTTGGCAGAAGTATAGTTCTCAAGATTTCTTTTTATCTTTTTAGAAATCTCTTGAGTTTTGTATTTGAAGATCAAATCTTTTATGTAGTTCTTGTTTTTTCATCAAAAATAGATGGAATTCATTTATTTCATTAAATGTCCATCTTCTTCCCTGGAAAACGATGCTCATTCTTGCTGGGCAAGTTATTGTTGGCTGCATACCAAGTTTCTTAGCCTTTTGGAATATCATGTTCCAGGCCCTGCGTTCTTTTAATGTGGACACTGCTAGATCCTGGGTTATCCTTATTGTGGATCCTCCATATCTGAATAGCTTTTTTCTAGCAGCTTCCAATATCTTTTCCTTTGTCAGATGGTTCTTGAACTTGGCCACTATATTTCTTGGCGTTTTGATTTTAGGGTCCCTTTCAGTAGGTGATCGATGAATTTTTTCCATGTCTATTTTACCCTCTGTTTCCAGAACGTCTGGGCAGTTCTCTTTCATAATTTCCTCGAAAATGGTATCCAAGCTCTTTTTTTCCTCACATTTTTCCTCACATTATTCTCAAATTGTCTTTCCTGGATCTGTTTTCCAGGTCTGTTGTCTTTCTAGTAAGGTACTTGACATTCTTTTCAATTGTTTCATTTCTCTGGTTTTGCTTGACTACCTCTTGGTTTCTCCTTGAATCATTCATTTCTACTTGTTCCAGTCTAATTTTCAATGATGTGTTTTCTTCACTCACTTTCTTTATATCTCTTTGTAATTGTCCAATTGAGTTTTTATCTTCTATGGAATTTTTTTCCATTTTATCCTTTTTATTTTATAGAGAGCTGTTTTCTTTTTCCAGCTCACTAATCCTATTTTCCTTGGAGTTGTTTACCTTTTCCAGGTCACTAATCTTGTTTCTCAATGATTTGATTTCTTTATCCACTCTGTCTTTGAATGCATGGGATGACTTCTCCAGGCTCTCTTGCCAAGCTTCCCTTTCCTTTTCCCATTTCTCTTCCAGCTCTCTTGTGAGAGCCATTTGGATTTCCTCTATGAGATTCTTTTGTATTGAGGAGCAGCTCATATCCCTCTTAGGGGATTCCTCTGGGGACAGTCTGTTTTTAGTCTCCTCAGTGTTTGAAGTCTGCTCTCTCTCCATACAAAAGTTGTCAATGGTTAGAGCCCTTTTGAATCTTTTGTTCATTTTGTCAGAGTAGGAATCGAAGAAAACAAATTGACAAGAGAAACAATTGGTCTGTTTTGGGGGGTATGGGGCTGGATGGTATTAATGGGCTTCCTCTACAGACTGGGGGTAGGGCAGTAGAGAGCCACTAACAGAACAGCAATGACTGTACTGAGTCTGCACTCTGAGGCTCTGAGAATGCTCTGAGTCAGTCCAGGTGGAGGTTGGGTGTGGCCGAGTTCTGATAGATGCTAGCTTCCTGGGGTTTTAATCTTTACCTCAGGTGTTTACACCCTCTCCACTGCTCCTGGCTTGCTGCCAAGACAGAGTATCCACTTTGGGGAAAAAGTCCTTTTGCAGAAACGGCAGAGATCGTACCCCTCCCCCTCTGGTCTGAGCTGTGTGAGCTGCCTGTCTTGCTCTTGCTGCCTGCTCTCAGTCTATACCCAGTCTGTTCGTCCCCTCCCCAGAGCAAACACAGACCTTTTCTGGCGACTTTCAAGGATGTCTTCTCTTGGTGATTATTTGTGGGTTTCTTTCTGGGTCAAGCATTAAGTCTGAGGCTTGTCATGAAGTAAGTTCTGAGAGAAAACGAGGAGCTCAAGCAGCTGTCTGCCTCCACGCCGCCATCTTGGCCGGAAGTCCGCTGCTTTCTTTTTCAAGCTCACTTATCCTGTTTTCCTTGGAGTTGTTTACCTTTTCCAATTCACTAATCCTGTTTTCCTTTGAGTTGTTTACCTTTTCTAATTCACTAATTTTATTTCTCAATGATTTGCTTTCTTTATTCACTCTGTCTTTAAATGGGTGGAATGACTTCTCCAGGCTCTCTTGCCAAGCTTTGCTTTCCTTTTCCCATTCTCTTCTAGCTCTCTTGTGAGAGCCTTTTTGATTTCCTCTTCGAGATTCTTTTGTATTGAGAAGCAGCTCATATCTCCCTTAGGGGATTCCTCTGGAGACAATCTGCTTTTAGCGTCCTCAGTATTTGAAGTCTGCTCTCTCTCCATATAGAACCTGTCAATGGTTAGAGCCCTTTTGAATTTTTTGTTCATTTTGTCAGAGCAGGACTCAAAGAAAACAAATTGACAAGAGAAACAATTGGTCTGTTTTTGGGGGGATGGGGCTGGAACGTGTTAGTGGGCTTACTCCATAGACTGGGAGAGACAGCAATAAGGCACTTACAGGACAGTGATGGCTGTGCTGCATCTGAGCTCTGAAGCTCTGAGAACTTGCTGAGTCACTTCGGGTGGGGGTGGGGGTGGCCGGGTCCCGAAAGATGCTAATTTTCTGGGGTTTTATTCTTCACCTCTGGTAATTACACCTTCTCTGCTGCTCCTGACTTGCTGCCAAGATGGAGTATCCACAATGGGGTAAAAGTCTTTTCACAGAAAAATATGAGATCGTAGCCCTCCCCCCTCTGATCTAAGCTGTGTGAGCTGCCTGTCTCGCTCTGGCTTCCTGCCCTCAGTCTGCACCCAGTCTGTTTTTTCCCTCCCCTGAGAAAACATTCATACTTGCCTCATGAATCATCAATGATCTTTTCTCTGGTGAATTTCAAGGCTGTCTTCTGTTGGTGAAAATTTGTGGGTTTCTTTTCCAGTCAAGAATTAACTCTGAGGCTTGTCATGAAGTAAGTCCTGAGAGAAAATGCAGAGCTCAAGCAGCTGTCTGCCTCCACGCCGCCATCTTGGCCAGAATTCCCTAAATTCTGAAATCTTAGATAAGTCTGTTAACTCTATTTGCCTTAGTTTCCTCAGTTGTAAAATCAGAATAATAGTACCTCCTTATCAGATTTAATGTGAGAGTATGAAATGGAATAATATTTATAAAGTGTCTACTAGTACATGGTACACACTAAATAAATATTTGTTTCCTTTTTCTTTCTTCTTTCCAGACCTCTCTCTCTCTCTCTCTCTCTCTCTCTCTCTCTCTCTCTCTCTCTCTCTCTCTCTCTCTCTCTCTTTCTCTCTCTCTCTCATATATATATATATATATATATTTTTTTTTTCATAATTTGAAGAATTTTACTGGAAGATGTGTTACACAGTGAATATATTTCTGGGAGTATATGAATGAGAGTACCATGGATGAAAAAATTATGGATTGCTTTCAATCTGTATCACTGGTGAGAGTTCCCACATCATTAAAATCACAGATCCAATCGAAAACATGAAACAAATAAACGTCACTCCTCTCTATGTAACGCGATCATAGCAAACCTTCTTTGAAATTCCCAGGGAAGGGAGTTTTTTTCCCCTCAAACTTAGAAGAAATTGAGGAAATTCCCTAGTTTGAAGTTGGCAGTCCAGAATCCAGAGTGAGGATCTCACTGAGTTATTTTATTGTTGTTATTGCTGCCATTGCCCTGGGTGTCTCCAGTTAGGCTATGTAAGTTTTGTCTTTGGGAAGAACTCAGTATTGGAAGAATTGAAAGAAGTTTATTCATTTTTTTTCTAAGAAGTCCATTTAGTCTTAGCAACAGACCCTGATAAATTCTCAGTGCCTTTGAATTTGTGTCATATACAGGATGGTTCTTTTTTTGAATATATTTGCTCCCACTAAACTGTTTTACTCATCCTTGTTTTCTTTGACATCATTTCTATTTTCTCATGTAACATGTTTTCAAAGAGTCAAAATTGCATGTCTTCCAAAAGACAATGAAAATGTCACATGGAATGCGGGAATACCTTGTAATATGTTGTCATTGAAAATATCCTAAGGGAAATCTTGTGGAACTGATATCCAAAAAGAATATCATCAGAGACATGTATAAATGGAAAAGATGACTGATGATTCATGAGGCAAGTATGAAGTATAACTATTCTACAATTCATGTATTTCATTAGCATTTTAATCAATATCAAGAAATTTACAGGAAGGCTGTTTACACAGCAGATAGAAGATTCCTAGAAGGAAGTGAATTAGGGTTGCACAATATGAGATTAAGAATAGCTAGCAAGCTGTACTATTGGAATTTTTACTTCAGAGAGATCACAGATTCATTGAAGTATCAAAGCAAAAATAAACAATATCCCTCTCCACCAAGTGGAATGGCCAAAGCAAACCTTCTCTGAAATCTTTAAGGAAAGGAGTCAAGCCAAAGTTCTATTGAGGAAAAAAAACATATCTCTTTGAGGAATCAATGGTTTATCATTAAAATCTCAGTTTACCAGCAAGTCTTAATTGAATGCTTGTGGTATACAGGTCACTCTGCTGTGAGTTGTGAGGAGTATAGAGATAAAGATAGAGACTAGATTTATGATTCCTTCACTATAAGGAACTCTCAGATAAGGAAATCGCCTCAACCAAAGCAAGTCTTTCTTAGGTTTCTAAAAGAGTGATTATTATGTTATGACTATTCAGTCATACAACCAGTTAAGTATCAGAGGTAGAAGGCTAGAGTAAAACTTAAATCTTCCTGGATTTGAAAGCAGATTTTATCCATTATGCCATATCTACTGTCAAGGTATATATGGTCTTTTTTTTTTTTTTTTTTTTTTCTCTTTAAAACAAAAACAACAAGGGTGGAGCCAAGATGACGGAGGACACACTTGTCATTTTAAGCTCTCCTTCTACCCTACTAATTACCAAATTCAGCTTCAGAAATAGTGCTTGACTGGTAAAATCCATGAATATTGGGAATATAACAAATTACCAGTTGAAGATAATTTGGAAGATCACCAGAAAATGTTTCTCCAGATTAGCAGGAAGAGGTTATCACATACAGGGAGGCAGAACACAGAGGCTAGCACACTGAGAGAACCAGAGGTGGGGATGGTTTCCACGATTGGGTGCTCTGCTTTGGTTGCAAAGCAGTAGAACAGCAGAGAAGTTACACAAACACCAAAGGTAAAATGTACTCCAAAAAATGCCAAAATTTAATGGGACATTTTGCCACTCCTTAATATCTTTTTCTTTGATTTCATTACATCAGGCTCCATTCACAAGCACACCCTCAGTCTATGTGATGCCTCCTCTATTCCCCTCCCCTCTCCCCCCCTTCCCCCCTCTATTCCAGTGATAGATACAGTTCTCAAGAGTTACAGATATCATTTTTCCATGTAGGGAGTTAAATAGTTAAACCTTTAAATTTTACACACACACACACACACACACACACACACACACACACACACACACACACACATACACATTTCCTCCTGTTCACCTTTCTATGCTTCTCTTGAGTCCTGTGTTTGTAGATTAAAATTTCTATTTACTTCTGTTTTTTTCCAATGGAAATGATTGAAAGTCTATTACTTCATTGAAGATCCATCATCTCCCCAGAAAGATAATACTACTTTAACTGGGTAGTTTATTCTTGTTTGTATCCCAGTTTCTTTGCCTTCCAGAATTCCAAGCCCACTGATCCTTTATTGTAGAAGCTGCCAGATCTTGGGTAATCTTGACTTTTGCTCCTTGATATTTGAAGTGCTTTTGTTTGGAAGCTTGCAGTATTTTTTCCTTAAGGCTGTAGTTTCAGGGTTACTCAACAATGTTTGTGAGGTTTTCCTTGTGGGATCTATTTCTAAAGGTAATTGGTGGATTCTTTCAATCAGCAATTCCCCTCTGTTTCTAGAATATCATGGCAGTTGTCCTTGATCATCTCTTGAAGAATGCTACCCAGACTTTTTTTGGTCATGGCTTTCAGTAGACCAATACTTTCTAAATTGTCTCTTTTGGAACTATTTTCCAGGTCAGCTGATTTTTCCAGTGAGGTATTTCACATTTTCTTCCATTTTTTCATTATTTTTAGTTTGTATAAATGACTCGCTCTCATGGAGCCATTAATTTCCATTTGCTGTGTTCCAGTTTTTAATGTGTTATTTTCTTCAGTTAACTTTTGTATATCTTTTTCCAATTGGTTAATTCTACTCTTTAAGGAATTTTCTGCAGGCAATTTTTTTTTTCAAGATGTTAACTCTGTCATACATATCTCTCATTTCCTTTCTCATTTTTTTCTTCTTCCTCTCTTATTTGCCTTTTGAAGCCTCTCTAGGTTTGAGGCCAATTCATATCACTCTTTGAGATTTTTTTCTGTGGACATTCTATCCTTATCTGAGTTTGTGTTTTGATCTGTCTGTCACCATAGTAGCTTTCTATGGTCAAGGTTCTTTTCTGTTTCTTGCTCATTTTCTTACTTTTTCTTTTGGTATTTCATCTTTTTTATTTTTATGGTTGAGTTCTGCTCCTGGGTACAAGGAACACTGTCCCAAGCTTTCTGTTGTGAACCTTGGCTTTCAGCACAAGTTCCCCTTGTGTTTGGAAGGGGTAGCTTTGTCTGCTCTGTTCAAGAAAGTCTTGTTTCCCAGAGTTTGCTTCTGAACTGGAAACTGCCCCACTGAGTTGCTTCTCTACTGATCCAGGAATAAAGGTGTTAGTTGCTGATCTGGTGTGGTTAAGACCCTGTCACCAACTTTCCCAGAATCTATCTGAGCTTAGCTAAACAACCATTTCACTCCAGTGAGATTGACCTTTCTTGAAATATTTTCATTCTATCTTAAGCTAGAGAGTAATTTCCTTCCATCAGTCTCTCTTCAGAAGCTTGGTTTCATGATTTTTGGAGGGAAACTGGGAGAGTTCAAGCAGCTTCTTGACTCACCAACTTTACTCCACCCCAGAAACTCTACTCCATCAAATCTGACCCATTCTCTCTCATCTTCAGGACCTTCCATAATTTACTCCTATACTTTATATTCAGCCATATCCAGTTACTCTGCAATAAATAACTTCTGCTTTTTTCAGATTGGTCTCACTATGAATACAATGAATAGTAATATTTTTGATCATTGTATCAGATTAAATATGGGAGGTGGTGAGAGAAAGGAGTCAAAAGTGGCACTTAGATTTTGAGCTACCATAGATGGGAGTAGATGGTGGGGCTTTTGACAATAACAGCAAGTTAGAAAAGAAGGAAGATTTTGGGGAAAAGTTAGAGTTCAATTTTGAAGTATTTGAACAAAATATTGTGAGTTCAAGTTGTCTATAGGACTTCCAGTTCAAGATGTCTCAAAGGTAGTTGGACACTCAAAATTGGAGTTTGGCAGAGATGTTAGGATTGGATAAGTAGATATCAGAATTTTCGGCATAGAGACAATAACTGAACCACTGGGAGCTAATGAGAAGTAAAATTGTATAGAGAAAGAAGAGAAAAGGTCCCAGAAGTATTGAGAATAGATCATCAGATTTGGCAATCCTTTGGAACAAAAATTAAACATTTTTAATTAGTCCCAGAAGATAGAATTAGCAACAATGAGTGGATATTGTAAAGAGCCAAATTTAGGCTTTATATTGAGACAATTGTTAAGGCAATCACTATCGACTTACTGATAAATTGATATTTCAGTGAAGACCCTTGATTCTTCAAATAGATATGTCATTTCATTGACTTGAAGCTTAGTGATGAATATTTATATATTTGCAATTTTCTTTATTTGGTTGACAGTAGATTCAAATTAGAAAATCTTGAGTTCAAATCCAGCCTAAGACACTTATTAGATGTTTGTCTCTGGATAAGTCACTTAACCTCTATAGGCCTCAGTTTCCTCAGTTGTAAAATTGGTGTTACATTAGCTATCACTAGGTATCACCTTGCTATGAGTTACAAACAAAATGACACAAACAACATGAAAGGGGTTTTTTTGTTTTTTTGGTTTTTTTCTCAAGGAATTTCATTGTTTTACTTCTGGTGATACAACAGGGACATAATGTCAGTAAATATAAACTATGTGAAAAATGAATCAAAGCAATTTCAAACAATAGGAAATACTAGAAGGTGACTAAGGGTAGAAAATAGTAAATACCTCTTGTATTACATAGAATCTAAGCTGTGTCCTGAAACAAGTAAAAAATTATTAAAGTTAGAGACAATCAGGAATGTGCTTTGCTAATTTAGCCATTTCAGAGAGGAATTTAGAAGTATACCCACAGGGCTAGAAAACTGAATTTTTGTGGTGGTTAAAAATTTGAAATTGATGGGATAATCATCAATTGGAGAATGGCTGGTATATATTGCGGTATATGACTTACATGAATGTATACAAAGTGAAGTGAGAAGAACCAGGAGAACATTGTACATAGTAACAACAATATTGTATGATGAAGAACTGTGAATGACTTAACTTTTCGTATCAATACAATTATTCAAGACAATCCATAAGAACTCATTATGAAAAAATGCTCTCTACCTCCAAATAAAGAACTGATAGAGTTTGAATACAGACTCATGAATACTATTTTTCACTTTCTTTCCCTTTTTGTGATGAAATTTGATGATGCCTTAATAAATTCCAAGGATTCCCTATAACAGGGACATTCTTAACTAAAACTGAAAAAATATAAACTGGAAATAAAATCGTTAAAATAGAACAGGCAATTAGTTCAACATGGCATTCATGGTTGGTACATATTGTCATGGGAAAATATGTTGTATGCTGCAATTGTCTTGCATCTCATCGACTTATCTAGGAATTACTAAGCATGAGAGCCACCCAAATATTAGAATTCTAGAATCAATGAGATTGATTTTAAATGGCATATAACTATAATTGCTGAACATTAGCAAGTAAATTAACTTTTATTGTTGTTGCTCTGATTTGACTGTTGATGCACTTAGTATCTCCCATCATATTTAGGAATTTCCTAAGTTCCAAGAGATGGTATAATAAACAGAAAAAAACCCAAAAAACAAGAGGAAAACAAAAAGGAAGACAAAGAATAAAAAAAAAAGAGGTTCCCATAATGGAAAGGGAAAATTATTAGCAATTTCTCTAGCTATGAGGTCCATAGGTAAGGACATATCAGTAGCACAGACCAATTCTAACATTATGCAATTTAGGTGTTGGAGCAGATAGACCACTGGACCTTCATTCAAGAAGACTCATCTCCCTGAATTTATATATCTGAGCTCAAATACTTATAGTCTATGTGATGATCCTTGGCAAGATACTTAATGTTAGTTTCCTCATCTATAAAATGAACTGCAAAAGAAAATGGAAATCATTCCAGTATCTTTGCCAAGAAAACCTCATATAGTCACTAAAAGTCAGAAATTACTGAAATAGCTAATAATTCTAAAATGATAACTGAAGCATGTCAGAAGAGTATCCCCTCTTGATTTGTTAGTGATTTAATATCTCCAAATATATACTAGAAACAGTTTGGTATTATATATGTATATTAGAGTAATGCAATGTTTAGTTTTAACAATAGCTTTTTTGTATTAAACATGGCCAGAAAGATTATTTTTAAAAATTAACTTACACTAAACTAAAATCTTTCTATACTTCTGCATTGTATGAGATGAATTCTCTAACATGGCATTTGTAAAAGTATTTTTAAACTGAGGATAAAAAAATGGCTCCTAGAAAAATCAGACTTGTATCAGAATTTGGTTAGCCATACATTTAAGAGATGTCCCTCTTAAAGTTCTGTTATATGGTAAAAATTGAGAAACCCATGTTTTCACACTAAACAAAGCTTTCTGCTATAGTAGACCAAATGTCCATTGTAACTGCAGACCATAATCCTTTACAGTCCTAGATGACTAATTTATCTCTCCTTATTGAAGAAGACAAGCTTTTGTGCTCATCTAGAACATTTAGTGCCATCAAGAGAGAAATTGGGACTGGGCACCACAGTTATTACTGTCAGTGTTCCACTTTCAATAATGTCTCAAATCATCCAGAACGCTAATGCTAAAGCTATACTCAAGAGTTCTCTATCTCCAGATAGAACAGTGTTGGATTCAGAACATATATGGAGGCTTATGTTTTCATTTGTTTGTTTTGGACATGGCCAATGCGGGCATATATTTTCTTTGATTATATATGTTTGTAACAGATTTTGTTTTTCTTTTATTTTTATAGTGGGGAAGTGGAGAAATGGGTAGAAAAGGTAAGTTAGGGGAGAAATAATTCATATTTGATAATAAAATAAAAATGAATTTTAAAGATTAAAAAAAAGTTTAGTTGTCTGTACACTATGATTAATATGTTCACGTGATTTTAACTGTCCTTCCTAAGTAGTAAGATAATGATGTCAATCCAGGAGAATTATTATATACTTTTCAAATTATTTCTGGCATATCAGGATCTTGAGGACCATCAGATCTAGAAAGGGTCTTAGAGATCAGTGTTCCAATCCCATTATTTTGCAGAGAAGGAGTTAGGTCAAAAGAAGGAAACTTATTTATCCAATGTCACACAATATACATATACATAGACCC